>NC_050575.1:416505682-416576075 GCF_011100635.1 Trichosurus vulpecula | reverse complement strand
AACATAGAATCCAGCAATGTCTTGCTTACAAGAAACACATTTGAAACAGAGAGACAGGCACAGATTTAAAATAAAGAGCTAGAACAGAATCTATTAATCTCCACTGAAGTAAAAAAGTAAACTTAAAAAAGAAAAAGGTAGGTAGCCAGGTGGCACAGTGGACAGCGTCCTGAGCTTGCAGTCAGGATAGACCTGAATTCAAATCTGACCTCAGATACTTACCAGCTGTGTGACCTTGGGCAAGTCACTTTACCTGGTTTGCCTCAGTTTCCTCATGTGTAAAATGAACTGGAGAAGGAAATGGCAAACCACTCCAGTATCTCTGCCAAGAAAATTCCAAATGGGGTCATGAACACCACTGAAATGATTGAACCAACAACAAAGCTGGAAAGGAGAAAGTTTGGGAGAGGGGGATTATAAAACTGCTTTCAGGTATGTAAAGGCTGTCATGTGGAAGGAGGATTAGAGAGTTTTGTATAGGGTCCTAGAGAGCAGGAGGAGGAGCCATGAAGGGAGGATGGGGCAGTTGTCGTTCATCTTTCATTTTCAAAGAAATCCCAGGTGATGTCTTGACTTGTGCACAAACTGGATTTCAGTGAGGCAGGGCCACACAAAGTCGTCAGCCTCACTGTCTCTCCCAGCGTCATCAAAGTCCAGTGGCAGGACAATTGGTGATGGCCCAGGATGCAGCGGATGACCTTGGTATCTTCCGTGTCCGGCCAAGCTCTAAGCGCTCCACAGCCCCTGCTTCAGCCATCCTTATGGCTGTTGGAACAAATTGTTCTCATCTGTCCATTCTGCCAGAGGAAGTCTTCACCTGAGTGGGGTGGGCATCCCCTGACTCACTGACAGGTTTGAGGCCTGTCAGTTACCCTCAACCTGGTTTAGCCCCTCTGCCATGACAGTTTTACCAGGGTGTGGCCACTGAACATGCTACCTCTTCTTGGAGTCACAGGTGACAGTCGGGTGACAGGTGGACACCAAAAATGGATGAGCAACCTTGAAAAGGGCTCAGCAGCCTCACTGCAGAGGGGCTAGTCCTCTCGAACACTCCATACACCCCATGGAGTAGTAACAGGGAGACGGATGTAAATTAAATATAAGAAAGAATTCTGTAATAACTAAGTCTTCAATCAACCAACAAGTATTTTCTAAGCGCCCACTATGTGCTAAGCTCTGGGGACACTGATACAACGAATGCGATCACCTCCACTTAATCTGCAAGTGAAGGAGCTCACGTTCCAAAGGGAAAGACAACCAAGACATACGAGTATGCAGGGGAAGGCTCCTGTAGAAGGGAGTAGCAGTATCTGGAAGGAAGAAAGGCATGGATCCTGGGAGGTAGAGATGGGGGGGTGGGGAACATGCCAGTTATGAATGACAGCCACTAACGGCACAGAGATGGCGGGTGGAGGGTTGTAAGAACACACTCAAGTTGGGCTGGATGGAAGCTCAAGGGAGGGAGAGTGATGTCCACTGGAGGCTGGGGAGAGAAGTTGCAGCCACATTGTGAGATGCTTTAAGAGTTAAAAGAGGAGTTTGATTTTAGAGGCAACTGGAAACCACTGCATTGTGTAAAAGAGCAACAAGGAAATCACCTTGGCAGCTATGAGGAGGGTGGATTGGGGTGCGGAGAGAGTTAAGGAAGGAAGACCAATGAGGCTTCTTCAGGAATCTAGGCTAGAGTGATGAGCCCTTGAACCTGAGTTGTAGTTGTGGGAGTAGAGAGAAGTGGATGGATACTAGAGATGCTGTAAAGATTTGGCAGCTGATTACAAATATAAGGTAAGGAAGAGTGAGAAGCTGAGAACAACGTCCAGGGAAACTGGAAGGACAGTGATGCCCTTAACAGAAATGGGGAAGTTTGGAAGAGGAGAGGTTTGGGAGGAAAAGCCACAAGTTCTCTTTTGGAAATGTCTGGAGGCTGAAGCTGGGTGGCCACTTGTCTGAGATGGAGGTATCTGTGCATCTGTTTGGGGGACAGACTAGAGTACCCCAAGGCACCTTCCCTCTGAGACTATAATTTTGCCATATTGTTTTACTCTCAGAGGGTCGTATGGCTCAGTGAATTGGTTAGTAGCATTTTCATGGCTTTGTCCATAGCTATAAGTGGGCTAATCAAATTAATTAATTAATCAAATCAAATGACATAACCAGCATGGCATTTAATTTAAGTAATTTTTGTAGACTATTACCGTAACTGACCAGCTAGGTAACTGACAAGTTATTAGCAAGAGAACTTGCCAGATGCTCAGGGTTATTTCGTGGGATAATGATGAGTTTGATGACGACAGCAACATTTCTACAGTGCCCACCATGTGCCAGGCCATACGCTAAACGCTTTATAAATACTATTTCACAGTAAGTACAACCTTGCAGCAGATACGTCTGAGGGCTGTTCAGTTGTTTTGGGTCGTGTCTGATTCTCCATGACCCATTTAGGCTTTTCTTGGCAAAGAACCCTAGAGCGATTTGCCATTTCCTTCTCCAGCTCATTTTACAGATGAGGAAACTGAGGCAAAGTGGGTAAAGTGACTTGCTGAGGGTCACACAGTTAGTAAGTGCCTGAAGCCACATTTGAACTTCCTGACTCCAGGAGCAGCGCTGCACCACCTAGCTGTCCCTAGCAATGTCTGAGAAATGTGAGCACAAACCCAGCCCATTGGAGCCACATCCATGGCATTCGACATCCTTGCTCAGACTCTCTCAACTAGCATCAGAGAATTGTTGATTTCATCATCATTTCTGCTAGCTTGGACAATTCTTACAGAGGGCAGGTATCATGAGAAGATTCTCCAAAGGACTCAGTCCCTGCACTGTCCACTGTTCCACAAAACCTTGTCCATCCATATGGTCGCTGATGTCTTCCTCTGGGCTGGCACCTTAGTCCCTGGACCAAGGGACATGGGTCTTATCTCTGGTGCTCCTGGGAGAGGAGGAAGCCCTGATGGAGGCTCACAAAGTTCCTGTCTGTCTGTACTGGTAGGAGGGAGCTAGGGGGATGGCTTAAGTCAGTCAGGTTCCCAGGGGGCAGCAATGGGGGAAATCTGGCCCAAGATTGTGATGGCTCGACATGCCTCAGAGAGTGTCTCTGAAGAAGCCCTTGTCTCTAACAGAAAGAGACAACACCTAGAGGAGAGAAGGAAGCCAAGTGTCTTTCTGAAACAAGAGGACCACTGAGCTGACATTGCAGTGGGGGTTTGCAGAGGGAGGAAGGTTGGGCTACAGAACAAATCTAGAGAAAGGGGTTACTTTGGAATGCTCTCCTAAAAGAGAAATACTGCCTCTCCACGTGGGCTGTGGTTCCTTAGAACACCTCAGACTGGTCCTTTTGTTCTAAATCCATCAATTTCTTCAATGTACCATGTAAATGGTTGTGCAGAAGCCCTGATACCCAAATGGGTGGGAGAGAGACAAAGACAGAAAGAGACAGAGACAGAGACAGAAACAGAAACAGAGAAAAAGAGACGGAGACAAAGACAGACAGAAAAAGACAGAGAGACAGAGACAAAGAGAAAGAGACAGAGACAGAGAGAAACAGAGATTTGACAAAACCAATAAATATGATGAAAAAAATCTGGAATTATATGCAATGTTCCACACCCGTGGAGCCCCACCCCTCCCCACAAAGGAATGCAGCCCCTGCACAGGTGGGGGAAGCGGTCTGACGAGACCTCACCTGCCTTCTCTCTTCCTCTTTTTAAAACTGGTGTTTCTATCCCTGGGGAAGTGTTTGCTGTCTGTACAGTGAGTTGTGAACATAAGCACCACTAACGAATGAATGTCTGCCTGCTCTCTTCTCGGTGTGGGGGGGGGGGGGGGCGGGGAGGGCTGGCTCCACAAGGCAGGAAAGACCCCAGACATCAGCTCTTTCTGGGGAGAAGGGAGAAGCAGGATTCCTGATCCTTCCAGAGACCTTTCAGGGGGCTTCATAAAGTGCCTTGTGAAGGACTCTCTACCTCCTGTCGGATCCTGCTTGGGAACTGGAGTCCAGTGGGTTCCCTGAGCAGGGCAGACTGCCCCATGCAGGCTGGCCAGCAGTAGAGTGGGGCAATGCCCTGGGCTGGGAGGTGGGCAGCTTGTGGTCCAGTCCCTTGCCTGCCAAGAGGCCTCTGCTGGGCACTCACTCATCCTGCGAGCCGAGTCTTTTGTGTATGTGGGTGTAGAAGCTCAGTGTCTTCAGTCACCAGTCAGGCCTCCTCTGGGAGATTGTGGTCATTACTGATGTCACTCTTCAAGGCCATCTCAGGGGACAAAGGAAGGGCCTCAAGCACCTGAGATCTGAAGACCAGGTGAGGGGAGTGGGGATGTTCAGCCTGCCTTTGGGGAGCCATAGTAGCTGTATTCAAGCCTTCGAATGGCTGTTCCACTTGGCTCCAGATGTCTGTCCTAGGAGCAGGAGATGGACAGAAGCATCAGAAAGGCAGACGTGGGATGGACACCAGGGTGACCTTCCTAACAGTGAGAGCCCTGCTAGAGTGGGATGGACTGCCTAAGAGGTAGTGAGCTCCCTATCGCTGGAGGTCCTCAAAGGCTGTGTGACCATTCCTTGGGTGGGTGGTAAAGGGAATTCCTTTTCAGGTATAGACAGGACCAGAACTTTCCAGTTCTTCAAATCTGTGATGCTTGACCTTCCACCCTGCTCCAAGATGGCAAGGTCCTTGAGAGCAGGGCCTGATTATTCTTAAGGCCTAGAATAGGGTCTTGTATGGCCTGGGATCTTTGTAAATGTTCCCTGACTGACCTTTGGAAAGTGATTTCCTCTTTTAGGGGCAAGGACAGTGTCATTACTGTCTTTGCAGACCCAATGCTTAGCACAGTAGGTAGCATACAGTAGGTGCTTAATAAATACTTGTCGATCTTGGCTCTGATGAAAGGCCATGGGAAGTGACCTTTCTGTTTCTTTGCAAAGGTGGGGAGCTACGGGTGTGTGATACCAAATGTGCCAGACTTTTTCCCTAGGTTGCTTAGGTTTGGTGAGCTGTTTTCCCCTCTCTTTTATATACTTTGTTTTAAAGGATGATCTGGCCAGGGGGGAAGAGGGAGTTTATCTTGGGAAATATGGGTCATGTAAGAACAAATGGTATCAACAAAAATTCATTTTTTTGATGTTTGTTGGTTGAAGCTCCCCTCGCCCCTCCCAGGACTCTGGTGAGGCCCAGTTTGGATAATGACAGGGCAGAGATGAGAAGTCCTGAGAAATCACCCAGACTGACCCCCTAATTTGAACAGAAGGGAAACTAAGGCAAAGAAAGGTCACAGAAGGAGTAGAAATAGTTGAACTAGGATTTGAACACAGGTCCTTCGCATCTAGAATCAGGTCTTTTCAAAGTGTCTGGTCTTGATTTGTCTTGTGTCCTGCAGCAAATCAGATGGCCCCCACCCCATGCTGCCCCTTACCACAGAATATTAGAATCACAGATTTACAGTTAAAGGGACCTTAGAAGTCCTCTAGGCCAATCCATTCATTTGACAGATGAGAAAAAAGGCTGAGCCCCGTGGCTCCCTCAGGGTCACACAGCCGCCAAGCACCTGGGGTAGGACCTGAAGCCGGGCTGGTCCTCCAGACTCCAAGCCCAGGTCCAGGGAAGGGCATGAGCCAAGGCACAGAGGCCGAAAAGCACTGCCAGTCTTGGGGGAGGGAGGCTCAGGGAATGAATGGACTGAGGGCTGGCCAGCGTGTCCAGGGCAGCCAGGACAGGGGTCACTGGGGAGGGGTGAGAAGCAAAGGTGTTTGGGCGTGCATTCAAAGCAGGGAAAAAGACGTTCTGTCTGACATTTCAGGTGTGGGATGTGGCTGGGAGGGGGCTCTGGCTCCTTCCCTTCCTGGGGCTCAGAGGGGGACAAGCTTCTAAGGTCCACAAAGCCCTTTACAGAGGCTGTCTTATTTGATCCTCACAGCAGCTGTACGGATGAGGACACTGAGGCACAGGGAAGTGATTGGCCCAGGGTCACCTAACTGGTAAGGGTCCGAGGCAGGATTTGAACTCACATCTTCCTGACTCCCAGTCCAGCACGGGATGCCTTGAGACCTCTAGCTGCAGGGTGCGCAAGCCCCAGAACTTGTGTTTGAGAAGGTGTATTTTCATCTTCAGTCATGAATGGTCATTGGCCAGACACACTTGATGAAGACAAACCTCAGGACTGTCCTGGGATTGCTTAGAACATAGGATGCCAGGGCAGGGAAGGAAAGATCTCCCTCACAATGTTCAGTGGCCCCCAGACTGCTGGGCACTCTGCATTCTATGTGCTAAGGCTCCAGCCAGCCTGGCCAACCCAGGACACTATGTGTGATACCCAAACAACTGAAGCAAGGGAAGAAAAAAATGCCCTTCATTTTCAGTCAAGGGGAGTATGAATAACCCTTGAACTGTTCACTCTTCTATCACCTCCTCCCCAGCCCAATTTGGGCCTTGTCAACTCTTTCCTGAGCCGTTAGCTCATTCATTTATTTAGCAAGCGTTTATTAAGAGCCTACTATGTGCCAGTATATGGACAAAAGTGAAATGGGCCCTGCCCTCAGGGAGCTTCCACTCTACTGACAACACAGATAAACTGTTTTAAATAAAAATGCTCTATTGAAGCCCCAACAGGCAGGCTCATGGTGGTTCTGTTTTAGGCCTAGTTCGGGAACTCGGTAAATGCTGGGTATTCAAGTGAATTAAGCTACACTGAGTAACTGGGCATGGGGGATGAGGGGAGGTGTGAAGAAGCAGTGAGCACTTGAAGTCTTTTTTCCATGTGAGTCTCCACTCTTCTCCCACCAGGGCAGGGCCAGGATGCTGGCAGAGGGGGACAGAGAACAGGAGCCCCAGAGAGGTTTTGCATTTAGTCTCCTATAACCTGCTCTTTTAACCACTGGAAGAAGCCCTGCCTTGCCTCGGGGTAGTGCCTACTTCCCTTTTCCCAGTATTTTAGTCTAAGAAGGGATGATCAGACTGGTCAGGATAATCTATCTCCACTTAATAGGTGAAGGAGGAAATCAATGATTAGAAAAGGGAAATGAGTTTTCCAAGGTCAAACACTGACCCATGGGCAGGCAGGACTAGAATCCAGGTCTCTGGCTTCCAGAACCATCATCACTAGAGAAAGTGGGCCCATCAGAATCCTCAGCCACAGAGCTCTCTCATGGAGGAAGGGGCTCCTCCTTACCTCTCATCTTTTGTGGCCCCTATTCCACTCCACATTGAACCCCAACGCCATGCCTCCCCCCAACACTCCCAGGCCATAGAGGAGAATGTCCAACCACTAGCCTTGAAATATCTGACATTCTTCCCAGTCATTGTCATCCTTGGAAGGTGGAGCTTCCCTCACCTCAGGAGGCCCAGAATGAGGCAGATCTGACCAGAGGCCACTGGGAGAGACTCCTGGAGTGCCTCTCTCTACAGCAGGGTCCTGAAATCCCAAAGGAAAAACAAATGGTGCCTGTGTTGTGAGATAGAGCCTGCTGGGAGGGGCCTTCCAACATTCCTTTCTCTCCCAACATTCCAGAATGTGATAACGGGATGGGAGACCTGAATAAAGGTCTACTTTGTCCCACTTTAGAGACTTTAGTCCCATTTAGAGACTTTCAGGAGTCACCGAATTTACCAGGATCTGGTCCGACTACACAAATGAATACTGAGCAGTGACTTTGCTTGGAAGTTTTAGGGTTCACAAATCAGGGGGTGCTAGATCTAAAGGGACCTTGGATTCATTAGATTCCTCTGGTTCAACCCTTCATTTTACTGATGAGGAAAACTGAGGCAAACAGGGTGAATGACTTGCCCAGGGTCACACAGCTCAACACTTTCTTGAGACCTGAGCTGGAAGCCAGGCTTTGCTATTTACTCCCCAGAAAAGTCACAGGACCCTGAGCGCCTCCCTTCCCCCATTTGTAAAGGAGGACAGAGTCCGGTCAGTCCTTACCTCACTGCTTAAGTATGAGGAAAAGTCCTTTGTGGTGGGCAGTCCGCAGGGCTGTGCTTGGGGTATCCGCTTTGGGTGGGTCTTGTTTAGAAGTTCTGAGTGGGAAGAGAGCTTTAACAAAGATTCCTGATTGATCAATTAACTGACAGTGAAGTCAGCCTGTACCTGTGGGGACATCTGAGAGGCCGCAGGGCAGCCGGGGAGTGAGGAAGATTTGTGAAGTATTGCTGGATTTATTAAGTATTATTCTTATTACTTCAAGCTCACGTTCACACATCAGTCACAATCATACCGCTACCTACAATGCCTACTCCACCTTCCCCGGGGCAGCTTGGGGGCAGCCTGGCACAGGACCAGCCACTCGCCTTAGTTGAGGCCCTTTGGGGTGGGGCATGGCTGTGTCCTCCAGAATCGAGGAAGTCATCTCTGTGTAAGAGAGCATGACTCTGGGGCTGTCCCTGAGGGTACTGAGGAGGCCAAGTGTGGGGCCCCAAAGCTTCAGGCCTCTTCCCCTTCCCCATTTGCTCTTCTCCACATAGCCCCAGATGATTGCTGTCTAGAGAGCCCTGGGAGCCAGAGCCTGTGGAGTGAGACTTGCCAAGACAGCTGTGGGTTAGGCCGAGCTGGAGGCCTGCCAAGGATTGGGCCAGGTGTGACCAGCTGACGGCGCATCCACATCTCACTCACAGCCCCAGCTGTCCAGAGCCTTCACAAGACCCTGCCCAAGGGCCTGATGGCAGGACATCCAGATTTGAGAGGATCCCAAGCCCCTAGAGGGATGAGGGTCCGGCCTGATTCAGTGACTCAAGGTCAACATGGCCCCCAGAGTCCCATGGAGTTTTGTTTTCTGCAGCCAGGCTAGATGGGGGCCCCATAGAGAGTCCACACCTCTGGCTCCTGTCACCACCACCTCCACTCACCACCTCCCTCATCACAAGTGGTGCAGTAAGCATCCACATCTTGGCTTGTCCACTTCCTATCTGTGTCATTTTGGCCAAGTTTTCTCTTCTCTCTGAGCCTCAGTGCCCTCTCCCATTAAAGAAGGATGCATAGTTTTATGTATGACCTTGGAAAGGTCACCTCTCCTCTCTGAGTCTCACTGTCTTCATCTGTAAAAGAAGAGGCAGTTAGGCTAGATGGCTGGACAACGAGGCTAGAAAGGTAGGTTGGAGCCGGCGGTTGAGGGCTTGAATAGCCAGACAGGGAGGTTTATACCTTATCCTAGAAACACAACAGGGCCCCTGGGGCTGATTGAACAGTTTAAAGAGTGCAGGGGTGTGAAGTTAGATGTCTTGGGTCCACAGATCCAGCCATCACCCAGGTCTGGGAGCTTGGACACGTCATGGAGCCTTCCTGTGCTTCGGCTTCCCTCTTTGTGCAAGGAGAGGGCTGATCTGGAAAAGCCTCGAAGGCCCTTCCGGCTCTCAGTCTACAGGCCCAGGACTCTTGGTGTCTATGGCACTTCTTGTAATTCAGTTTCCTTGATGAATTTAGATGAATGCCACTGGGTGAATATGTTTAATATTAATAATGGCTCCTTGTCTGTGGTTCCTTTTAGCACAATGTAGTTTTCATGCTTATTAATGTTAGGAATTTTTATTTTTGTTTTGTCTAAAAGAAGGATTATCATTCCTGCTTTAACAAGGTTCCACAGGCTCCATGATTTGGGAAGCAAGATGGATTTGGAGGCAAAAGACTCGGGTTCAAATCCTGACTCTCCCTGTGAGATCCTGGGGCAGGCCTCAGTTTCCCCTCTGCCAAGAACTAGATGATGAGTAAGGTCTCTTCCACGAGGCTGTGAAAATCTGAAAAGATGAGTGGGAAGCTTTGACTCGGGGCTTTGGCACCTCCTCCAGCGGGTAGATGAGTCCTTGGGGGGCGCAGGGATTCCTTAAATCCCGTGGAGTTGTGGGAGGTGAGTGGCCACCTGCCCATTCTGCAGGGAAAAGCAGCCTGGGCTAGGAACATTCTGTATTCAGGGCAGTCAAGAGACCAAGTTCTCCCTTTGGGAACCTGAGCACCTGACTCTGACCCCCCAGACATCCCACCTTCTGCTACAAACAGCAGCCTCCTGCGGCCATCAGAACTCCGAGGACTGCTATGGGCAGCACAGAACAGTAGAACGTCCGAGCTGGCTTTGACCTTCAAGGCCAGCTGGCCCAACCCTCACGCCAGACAGCCGGGGAAGTAGCACCATGGCCATGGAAGCCCGAGCTTGGGACTCCCAATCCATGCAGGCTCTTTACACTCTGCTAATTCCTAACAAGGAGGGGAGACAAGGTCCGCCTAACTTGTTTTAAGGCTATCACCGGCTTCTTTCTTCCCTTCTCTCCTAGGCCTGGGCTCATTTCCAAGGCTGGTCACACTGAGAGAATGCCTGGCCTTGCAAATATAGGGAAGGTTCTGGAGGGAGGAAGACATGGCTGTGACTCCCACCCCCACACATCCTGCTGGGGCCAGCCACTTCATCTAAGTCGTAGGAAAGAAGCCAGCCAGCATGCAAGGAAATCAGAGGATCGCCGATTTAGATCAGAGAATCACAGATTTAGATCAGAGGATCATAGATTTAGATGGGAGGGACCTTACCCAACTGGCTCATTTTACTGAGAGGTCCAGACCTGAGGTAAACGTGTTCTTTGTTAAACACTGTTAAAGCAGCTGAGGCAGGATTCGAACTCACATCTGCCTGATTCCAAGGTTTTATCCTCGTCCCACTGCACTGCCTCAGTGACTCAGACCAAATCATACATCTAAAAAAAAAAAACAGGAATGATTACCTCCTTCGTATTTTCATCTACGGCTGTGAATGCATCTCTCTTTTATTTCCTAACCAATGCTTTTCCTTCCTCCCCTAAAAGAATTCTTTTCATTAATCAACAGAAAAAGATACTTTTTTCATGCGCAGAAATGTCTCGTCCCAGAAAAAGCTGACTGAATTAGGTCTGCTCCCACACCTGAACCCTGGCTGATCGGCTTAGAATCCTGTCCCACTGCCACCCCCGGCTGACTCTTCCCATTGGAGAGGGTGGGGTTCAGCCCCACCGAGGCTTTCCCAATCACCCCAACTCCCAGGGCTCCCAGAGCTCTCCTCGATGCACCATCTGCTACCAGATGTGTGCAGGGGTCAAACAAGGTGTGGACCAAGCTTCTGGCCAAGCACAGGGCTGCGGCTCTGGGGAGATGCTGCGACTGAGTCCTGAATGACTTGTGCTGTCCTCGGTCGCTGAAGGAAAGGGCAATGCCCCGGCCCCCCACGCCTGGAATGCTCTCGCTCCTCAGCTCTACCTGACTTACCCAGCTTCCTTCAAGCTCACCCCTCAAGACCCCTTCCTGTTGGCCCTCTCCATATCTTGCATGTATCCGGTGCCTTGAATAGGCCTCCTCATTCCAGTGTAAGCTCCTGCGGGGAGGGGCTTGCAGCCTTGCTTGTCTTTGTATCCCCAGACCTTAGCAGGGTGCCTAGCACATAGTAGGTCCTTAACAATTAACTGCTCCTGAACATCTGAGGAAAGGACCAGAGCTGAGTGGGAACTTTAAAATACAAACACAAGAATCTGGAAAAATCCTAGAAAGATAAACTGGTTTTTTCTTTTGCTTTTAGAGGAGACGTTAACAATGCAGGGCTCACCTTCCACCACGGTGAGAAGGAAGAAGTCTTCCTTCACAATCCTGACATTGCCAAAGGCTATGAGGGAGTTTAGACAGACCGAGGTTCTTGGGGTACTTGGGTTCTGCTCCGAGGGTCTGAAAGAGGGAAAGAGAAGGGAGGGTAAGAGGAGGAATGTTGTTGTTTGTCCTTCAAAGAGGACCATGAGATCAGGAAGATGTCATGACTTGCAGGTGAGTTGGATCTAAGTGAGGGAGGGTTGTGCAAAGTCACCACGTGACCTGGAGGATCTCACACACATGTGGGAACTCCTCAGAGAGCTCCCTCCCCTCCTAGCTCTGCAGGACTGACAGGGCAGGGGTGACCATACCCATTCTATCACTGAGGCTCACTCAAAGGGGAATGACGTAACTCAGGGTCACACAGTTAGTGAGTGATGGAGCCAGCCTCTAAAATCCCAGTGGAAGGTGAGGGCTCCGGAGCTTCAAGGAGGAAGGGGTCAGGGCAGAGGTGCCATTTGTGCTAGTCTCTAAAGGATGAGCAGATATGGCTGGATGGAGACTGTCTCCATCCTTTCAATTTCTCCCAACTTCTTTATCTGAATTCCTTTCTATTAGGGCACAGTAGAATGTAAGCTTCCTGGGGGCAGGTCCTTATATCCCCAGTGCCTAGCACATTGTGAATTCCAGGTGGACAGAGTCTCTGCCTGGTTGAGCATCTTCCCACTATCCCTTACTAGTCATGGAGCTGGGCACCAGCAAAACTCTTAACACCAACTTGAGATCCTAGGACTCAGAACTGGGAGGGACTGGGGAGACCGTCTGGACGCCTCAGAGCTCACCCTAGAAATTACTTTGCTTGGGTCAAAAACAGCTGAGGGTGGAGGGAAGGGGAAAGCGGCTGCTGTGCCAGACAGTCCCATGGCCATGGGCCAGTTGAGCTGAGGAGAGGGTAATGCCCGGTGCCACTGAGATGGGGAAAAAGAATTTGTCCCAGAAGCACCATGGGGAGGAGATTCAGGGTTTGAGAGTGAGGACTGGAGGAGGACTTGCATAGTCACTGGGAGGAAGTATGCCCCCCTGGGAAGGAAGTGTGCCCCCCAACATCTTGGAACAAAGCCCCATTCACCCCATGCCAGTTACAGCTCTGGGACCAATCCCTCCCTTTGTCAGAGAAGTAAACCGATGCTCGAAACAAGATCAAATGATTTGTCCAGGGTCACCCCACTATTTGTAGTCAGGCTGTGACGCCCTCCCACCCCTGTCCCTTAGACTCCCAATGAAGAATTCTTTCCACCTTTCCATAACACTACACTCACTAAAGTGAATGAAATTCTCAGCTGCCCCTGGAGAAGCCGCCTTCATAGTTCATGACCGAGATAAGGGAAGCTTTGTCTTTGCATGGGATTGGAATGTCATCCTGGGGCCAAGATGTGGGCCTCATATCTTGCCTGAGAGAGCTGCCCAGAACGCCCACCCCAGCCCAGGCTCACAATCTGCTCCGGGACATCAATCAGGACAGATTTTCTTTCACTCTGTTCGGTTGAGTGCCTGAGCACGGGATGCCCAGACAGAAGCTGTGTCTGCAGGGAATCCTCCCTGAAACCAGGGCTGGGCCCTGAGCAGTTCCGAGCTTCCAGGCCCAGCCTGGCCACTTATCAGCCTGTGTCCAGCTGTCAGACTGATCATGCTTGAGTTGTGAAATATAGGTCACCAGTAACAAAACCCTAACGGCCAATGGGCTGGGGACAGAGCAGGGCCAGCTGGGAGGAGGAAAGGCCTGGGATGGGCTCTGCTCAGCTCACAATGAAACAGAGAGCTGAGAGCAGCAATCCTGCCCCCTCCTATCCTACTCCACCCCTCTGAGAAAACTGCTAAAAAAGCCTGGAAAAGATAGCATGAACTAAGTCCTCACACCTACATTTTAATAATTATAATGATGGTGGCGGTGATGAAACTGGTGGTGATGATGGTGGTGGTGGTGGTGATGGTGAAAATGGTGGCAGTGACAGGGTGGTGTTGGAGGTGCTGGTGGTGATGCTGGTGATGGCGGTAGTGATGGTGATGGTAGTGGTGGTGGTGGTGGTGGTGGTAGCTGATATTTCTAAAGCACTTCCAGGTTTATAAAACCCTTTACATAGTTATCACAGTTGATCATCACACCAGCCCTGTGAGGTAAATGCTACATTCCCATTCCCATTTTACAAATGAGAAAACTGGTCCTGAAGACAATAAATAAACAGTGCAGTTTGGTGGGACTTGGGATGCTCTGAGACGCCCCCGAGGAGGCTGTGGAAGCATTCAGGACATAGGAAGCAGCGGGGCCGGGCTGGGTAAAAACTTATCTGGGGTATGACCACTGATTGGGAAGAACTTGCTATTTTAATGAATTTTTTTCCCAAAGACTCTACTGAAGGGGCATTAAGTACTATCCTTAAACCTCTAAATTTTGATATCCTGAGATAAAGCCCCAGCTGCCCTGCCTTGGTTATGGCCATATTTAGAGGCACCCGGAGAGCCCTGGAGTGGGAATCAAGACACCCATTTTTAAAAATAGACACTTCCCTGCTGTGTGACCAAGGCAAGACTCTCTCTAAGCCGCACCCTCATCCCCTGGACAGTGCAGCAGGGGGAGTCTAGCTCTATAAGACCTCAATGGGCCAAGCTGCTCACTTAGATGTCATCATGGAGTGGCCCTGAGGAAGGACCTTCCTTCTGGGCATCAAGTGGACCACCCTTCATTCTCTCTGGGCAATCCACTAAGATATTGGCTGCATGAGTCGTGCCCTCAAGAATGGCTCCATGCTCTTCTCCATCCAAAGCAAACTCTCCTCTCCTCCCCAGCTGCCCTCCGCTCTTTTGCCCATGCCTTGCCACCCTCCTGAAATGCCCACTTTCCCTCTCCCTCTTGTCTCCTCCTTTCCAAATCCTACCCATCCTTCACAGGGCAGCTCAGCTCCCTCCCTCCCTCCCTCCAGGAAGCCCATGTTTACTTCTTCCCAATTAAATGAAGGAACCTGCTAGAGAAGAAGCTTGATGCTGGGGAAAGGAGCCTGTCCTGGGAGTCAGGAGCCCTGGGTTCTAGACTCAGCTTTGTCCTGATGTGCGTTCTCTTCTGGATCTTGGATTCCAGCTGTGGGACATGATAGACCCAAAGTCCTTCCCGTTAGGTCCTCAGATCCTTTGACCAAGGCTCTCAGGCCATTTCCAAAAGATACCATTATTCAGTGATTTAATTTAAAAAACACTGGATTTTTTTCAAATCCAACAAACATTTACTAAATATGGAAGAATGTTTGAGGTGAGCAGACAAGGAAGGAAGCCCTCAGCCCCGAGGCTCTTCGATTAAGTAAACACAAAGCTGGGATACAAAATCCTAACAAGTAACATTGAGAACATTAAAAGGTGGGGCAGGAGCAGCCCCCTCTAGGAGGTGACTCCTAAACTGGGCTCCAGGGGAATTCCAGGCCTGAGGGATGCCCCATGTGCTGGCCCAGAGCTGAAAGGGACCTAGAGGTCATTTTACAGATGAGAAAACTGAGCCTGGGAGATCAGCAAGTTGCAGGATTTGAAGCCAGGGTCATAGGGCTGTAAGAATCTGGGGAGGGTCCAGACCCTAGCCATCCTGACTCCGTGTTCATCGCCATCTCCATTCCATCACACTGGAGCTCTGTGTCTGGGGACCAGCCAGGAGGTCGGTCTGCCTAGGCATGAGCCAAAGGGAGCACCAAGAATTAACCTTGCAGAGACCGGCTAGAAGGAGACTAGCTGAAGGACTGATAGCTATGCTAGGGACAAGAGGGAGCCACGGAAGATTCTTGAGGAGGTCAGTGGCAAGGTCAGGCCCAGGCTTTAAAGGAATGGCCGACAGCTGTAGGGAGGCAGGGAGACTGAGCAGGAAGCTACAGCCGAACCTTCTGACCCAGAAGTCTCATGAGAGGCACAAAGCCCAAGGAGGCGGCTGGCAAAAAGGCCCCCATCTAGGCTGAAAGACTGATAGCAGCCCTTAACCACCTGGACACAAAGCAGATGCCCTTGGACTGGAGAAGGCTGAGCAAATGGGGGTAAATGTGGGCGCTGCCAAATGATGCTCTGCCGTAAGAAACTCACAATGTCCAGAGAAGCACAAGAAACGCTGTGTGGACTGAGCACCCAGGGCTGACAGCAACGTAGGTAAAAAGAAAAAATAACCAAGACTCAATAGAAACTGAATGCACAAAGTCAGAAGAACAGCCTGGCCCCCAAGAGGAAAGGAGAAGGTGCTTCCCCCCATGACACTCCTCCAAGGGGTAGGGGGGGGCCACTGGTATAGACGGCTGCGTAGATCATCAGATTGTGGTTGGGTTTTTTGATGTGTTGAAAGGTTTTACTGAATTTTTTTCCTTTTCCTCTCTTAAAAAAAAATTCATCTCTTCCTGTCCCTCAGGCCATGCGGGGCTCATCAGGCTACATAGTCAATAAATGTCAGAGCAGGTCTCAAGGCCCTCTAAATATAGTTCACAAAAACTCCCTTGAAGACTCTTCCCACTTTCCAGCCAGCCATCCATCTTCACTCTAGGACACACATACACACTTTAGTCTAAACTAGGTCAGACTGGCCCTGTGACCTCTTCTCTGGGTCTCAGCTTCCTATCTACAAATGAAGGGCTGAGCCAGATGCCTCCCTTCTTCCCAGCTCTGACATTTTACAGGTCTCAGCTCCAAGGCCCATTGGGGTCTGACATTCTGGATTCCAGTTTCTAAGTTTCCTCTGAGCCCCGATGCTCTGTGTTCTGAGGTTTTTCCATCTCTCATGGTCTGGTGAAGCTTATGATTCCTCAGAATACACAAATAAAATTCTTGGTTTTCCAAAGGAAACCAAATATACTCAAATATAGTTAACAAAATAATAAACAAACAAACAAGTTCATGGCCCCAGGGTTAAGAGCCTTTGGTCAACTTTCTGAGGTCATTTGTAGCTCTGGTGGCATGGTCTAGACTCCCTCCCAGCCCTGCCTGACACTTCACGTTCTCTGTTCTAGGCTCCCTCCCAGCTCCGCCTGACACTTCACGTTCTCTGTTCTAGGCTCCCTCCCAGCCCTGCCTGACACTTCACGTTCTCTGTTCTAGGCTCCCTCCCAGCTCTGGCCTTCCCTGGCTTCCTTTCTACTTTCCAGGCTTCTTGCCCCTCCCTCTGCCATGTTGTCTTCCCTCCTGGACCCGGACCTCCTGGACCCCGCCTCCTGGCAGTCCTGGCCCGTGGCTCCCACCATCCTCTCTGCCTGTCCTCCAGGCATGAAGTTTCTCTCCCTCCTCATCTCTGCCTCAGGCTTCTTCGACTTCCCTTTAGTGCCAGCTAAAACCCCCTTTGCGGGAAGCCTTCCTCAACTGGCAATTCCAGGGCCTTCCCTCCGTTAATTATTTCCTATTTGTCCACATATAGCCTGATTTATCTATATGTGTTTGCATGCTGACTCTCCATTAGAGGTAAGCGCCTCGAGGGCAGGGACTGCCTCCTGCCTCTTCTCCTGTGCTTAGCACAGGGCCTGATGCACAGTAGGCGTTTCATAAATGTTTCAGTGCTTCTCTGGGCCCTCCCTGCTCTAAGAGTCCATAGAAGGGCTATGGGCAGAGGAAGGTACACACCAGACCAGCAGGCCCACCTCCTCCCTGCTCAGTCTTAGTCTTTCCTCTGGCTCTCCCCAACCTCTTCCTGTAATTTGGAATTACTTTTAACTGTCCCTCTGTGTTTTATTTCAAAACCCCTGCAGCAGCCTTCAGCTGGGTGGTTAACAATTAACAGGACTTGTTTCAAGTCATTAAGAATTATGTGTAATCTTTCCTTAACACTCCTTCCAATCGCGGAGCTGTAGGGGCCTTTGAAATGCAAATGCCTCCAACCTGCTGCCACTGCAGGGCTGAGCTGGGCCTGGGAGAGCCTGGCTGACCTGGGGGGCCCAGGCAGCCCAGAACCCTACTCATGCTCCCTCCCCCTCACAGAGATCAAAGCTCATCATTCAGCCTGGAGCTTCAGGGTTTGAAAAACCCAGATTGGCAATTACCCCTCTCCTCCTCCCCCTTTAAACCACCAGGGGTTTACTTTGCCAGGAAGCCCCGGATCTGGAGGGGCCTGGGCCTAGCAGGGACAGGCAGTGCATAACTAGGGTGTGAGACAAGGCCTTTGAACCAGGGCCCCACACTTAGAGGATTCTGATAGAATCTGCAGTCCTTGGAGGAAACAACCGCATTTAAGATCTACTTAGCACAAGGAGTTATAATTAACAAGGATATATTAGTTAAACTAGGAAGATGCAGTGACCACACCCCAGGTGAGCTCTGCCTCCCGTCCCCAACCCCCTGGTGGAACAAAAATTGCTACTTACTGCTGGGACTGGTGGAATCACTATCAATCCACCCAATTTCCCCTAAGATTTAATCCTGAGGCTATAAGGGTGGGCTTGTGGCTATATTCATTCACTCTTTCTTTCTTTCATTCATTTATTCAACAAACCCTATTTTAAGTACCTACACATTAAATGTAAACTCCTTTTTGATTCTGTCTCTGTATCCCTTAGGTCAGATCAGGCTTAACAGACCCCGAAATAGGTTTACTGAATTTAATTGTTGGGTCCAATCTCTGCCAATTCAAAAGTGACAGAATTAGTTCTGTCCACAACAAACTCAGGCCTACATGGAGGGGACCAGCACTGGGGTGTTATTTTCTACTTCCTATCTGCTTCCTAAGGGCCTTAAATTCCCATTTCCATCATCTGGTACTTAGCACAGTGCCTGGCACATAGTAGGCACTTAATGAATATTGACTGATTGATACACCTGTAAGTGTGGATTTTAGGTAACATTCATGCTTCATCACCCAAACTCCAAGATCACTGCGGTGGAATTTCAGAAATAAGAATACTTCTAAAATCGCACCACTGTCCCCTCCATCAGCGCCCATTCACACACACTTGTCATCAGATCCCAACCCTCCTCCTGTTAGAGCAGGGAGTGTGGGCTGCCTGCCTGCCTGCCAACGTCCCCCCCGCCCCCTCCCCCCAAACTCTCAGAGTCTTTGCACAAACTCAGCATGGCGTAGGGGACAGAGTTGGACTTGGGATCAGGAAAGCCGAAGATGAAATTCTGTTTCTGCCCCTTATCAGCTGTGGGACCTTGGGCACGTGACCCCCAGCCAGGGATGCTTTCCCTGCTCACCTCCTCCTCCTGGCTTTGCTGAAGCCCCCTCAAAGGCCTACCTTCTAGAAGAAGCCTCACCTCTGTGAATTATCTCCCATCCATTGGCATCTGTCTTGTTTGTGCATACTTAGGCCTGGGCCGTCTCCTCTTAGACTGGGAGCTCTTTTGTGGCTGATGGGGACAAGCCTTCCTTCCTCTCTGGCCTCTGGACGTGTGCCTGATTTCTGGGGCCACAGCATTGGAGCAGCCGGATCTGAATCTTGTTCAATGGGACCATCGTAGGCACCGTACACATTTCATAGGATATAATCTCATCATTCTCAAGCTGGACGTAACTTCATTGGCCATGGAGTCCTATTTAAACCTGAGTGAGAATCCGTTCTTCAATCCATACATACAGTTGACTGATCCCAGAAGAGGGGAACTGGGTGTGTGTGGGAGCGGTAAACAGAGAAGGAGGGGAAATGAAGATGCTTGCCTGGCTTGGCCCCTCTCCAAAATGATCCCCAAATAAACTCAACAATGGGAAAAGGAGTCCAGCTGGAGTCCAGCAAGGTTCCAGGGTAGCAGGGCCCTGGGGTCATGGAGGAAGCTGCAGACTGAGAAAGCAGCTGAGACGTGCATGGTGGTGAAGCCAGGAGAGGCAGAGGCAGAGCTGGGAGGACAGCCACACATGGGAGACCATTTGTGAGGCTCAGAATTGATGCAGGGAGGCCAGACCACAAAGTGACTACAAATCTGCACAGGTCTTGTGGACTAAGACTGTGGTCTCGGCCAGGGCAACCACAGGAAGTCAGCAAGGTAGGCAGCCACTGAGGAGGGGCCTGGGGTGAGGGATACTTGGAATTACCTTTCATTAATCAAGAAATGAGAGTTAAAGTATCTGTAAATTCACCAAATCCCAGGACCAAGGAACGGAGGGAGGAAGGGAGGGAGGAAGGAAGGAAGGAAGGAAGGAAGAAAGAGAAAGAAAGAAAGAAAGAAAGAAAGAAAGAAAGAAAGAAAGAAAGAAAGAAAGAAAAGAAAAGAAAGAAAAGAAAGAAAGGAAGGAAGGAAGGAAGAAGGAAGGAAGGAAGGAAGGAAGGAAGGAAGGAAGGACCACTTACTAGGCCCTCACTTCATACTGAGCACAATTAATTAGCTTAAGCACTGGGGATTCAAATACAAAACCAAAAATGAGCCAGTCCCTGCCCTCAAGGAGCTCACCTTCTAGCTGGAGAAGGCCGTTGGGGAGAAGTGCTTGGTAGAAGAAAGTCTGAGAGGAGGCCATTGGGTGAAGGAGGCTGTGGTTAGCCATCTCCTGACAGAGAATGGTGCTGGGGTTGGATCGCTGCGGCCAGAGCCAGCTGAAAGGAGAGATGGAGGAAGGGTCAGGCCCAGGGGCTTGAAGATGACCAGGAAGTGATGGAGGGGAGGACCAGAGAGCCAGCCAGAACCAGAATGGTTAGAAATGCATTAACCCCTGATTAGCCCTCCAAGCCCCATGCAGACCTTTGGGACACTCCCCAGACTCAGTTCGAAGCTCTCCAATAACCCTGGAGGAGTATGGGATTTGTAACCAGTCAGCCAATCACCAATGATTAAGCACCTACTATGTGTCAGGCATAGGATCTTTGATGGAGATTCAAAGAGAGGCAAAAGCCAGTCTCCTCTTGATTCTCTGTTTGTCTAATGGGGGAGGCCACAGGCAAATAATGAAGAATAAGGTACAGATAGGACGGACTGGACAGAATCAATGGCCATCTGCCCTGCGAGGCCTGGCTGACTTTTCTGCCTCCAGGACTGTTTCCTTCTCTGTAAAATAAGGGGATTGTGCCAGAGGGCAGTGAAGGGCTCTTGGGGCTCCTTTAGTCCTGGTGAGGGCACAATTCAGCCATCCTCAGCAACCTGTGTCTGGGGCCGGCACAGAAATTAGGGGAGAGCTGCTTCCTTTAAAACATCACTTAAAAAGTCCACCAGCACCCTCCAGAACCTCCCCAGAAGGGGTCTAAAGAGGGCCGCCCAGAGTTGGCTCTGCAGAGCTGGCAGTCACAAGGAAAAGATTCCCCTGGACTTTAACAAGCCTCAGGATCCTGAAAACAGAGGAGTCATGGTCCTCACACCTCCAAAGAGACAGGATGCAGCTGGGGAGGGTAAAGGGGAGGACCAGGGAGCTGGAAACTGGAGGGGCTGCTGCCAGGATGGGGCAGAGGAGGAGGAAGAGGAGGAAGAGGTGGATGGGGAGGAGGAGGAAGAGGGAGAGGAAGAAGAAGAGGAAGAGGAGGAGGAGGAACTGGAGGAGGAAGGGGAGGAGGAAGACGAAGAAGAGAAGGAGCAGGAGGAGAAGAGGAGGAGGAGGAGGAGCAGGAAAAGGAAGAAGAGGGAGAGGAACAGGAGGAGGAAGGGGAGCAGGAGGAAGAAGAGGAAAAGGAGCAGGGAGAGGAGAAGGAGCAGGAAGGAGCAGGGAAGAAGAGGAAGAAGAGGAGGAGGAGGAGGCCAGAGGTTTGAGATGTAGACTCTGGGGTCTGGGAAGGCAAAGGAGGGAAGAGGCTGTCCTGAGGTCCATCAATGGCCTGGAGATGAGAGGCCAGAGAGGGAATGCTGACCTTCCTGATCTCCCTTGGGGTTAGGGCCTCCCCTCTGTTCATTACCCCCAACTTACCTTGTCTGTAGCTTGTTTAAATGTTGTCTCCCCCATTAGACTTTAAGCTCCTTGTGGGCAGGGACTGGTTTTTGCCTTTATTGTATCCCCAGTGCTCAGTACAGTGACCCAGCATACAGTAGGTGCTTAATAGATGCTGGCTTGAATTGGGAAGAGGAATTTTACTTGTTCTGCTTATCTACAGGGAACAAACACGCAGAGGCAGATTTCAGCTCAATGTAAAGAAAACCTCAACAAAGCGTCTAGAAATAGACTAGAAGATCTGTCAGACCACTTGGAAACCTTAAGGATGTTCTAGAAATAGCAAATGGAATGATATTCTCATTAGGGACTGAGCTGCCCGCTGTTGGGGCTATGCAAGCAAAGCCTGGATGACAACGTGCCATGGAGGCCCAGGAGGAGAGCCAGCCCAGAATTCTCCTTTGGAATCACTGCTTTCCAAATCTGGGATGCTGTGGATTCTCTATGTTTGGAATTTTTTTCTCATCTCTAGAAAAGAGTAATGATCTGAAAACCCCAGTCCTGTGAAATGAGGGCCATGCATTAGATCATGATGGCCACTTCCCCCGCCCTGGCCACTCTCCCAGGTCTCCTGGGTCTCCAAGGCAAAGGAGAAGGGTCCGAGGGGAGCAGATACGAAGGTGTGGGTTGGGCCACAATGCCTGGTCTTGGGTTCCCTTTGGAAATGAGCCTTTTTGGGAGAGGGTGCTTATTTCAAAATTTGCAAATGTAAATAAATGGGTTTCCTGGCTTTTGGGGGCAGCTGTACAGATCAAGCAGGGAATGTCAGGGCAGGAGGGATCTTGGAACACGGAATGTCAGGGCAGGAGGGACCTTGGAACAGGGAATGTCAAGGCAGGGGGGACCTTGGAACTTAGGATATCAGGGCAGGAGGGACCTCAGAACCCGGAATGTCAGGGCAGGAGGGACCTTGAAACAGGGAATGTCAGGGCAGGAGGGACCTCAGAACACAGAATGTCAGGGACAGAAGGAAAGATGCAATCGAGTATTTCAGAGTTCAGTTAGGGAAACAAGGAAGGGCTTTCTGCATCATCCAGTTTAACGCCTTAATTTTACAGATGAGGCCACCAAGGCACAGACTCCCCAAGCTCTCTAGTGGCAGAGTCTCCACAAGAGCCCAGGCTCCTCGCTTTCCTCCCACTCCTCTGTCCAGGAGTCCCCTTTGCCAGGCAGTAAGATCTCCTTAGTCTTCTCCTGGACTATGGAAGATCAAGACCATTAATAAAAGCAAATCAAAGGTGTCTTTGCTTGCTCAATGTGATACCCAGTGGCTTCTGAATGAAACCCTGAGACTGCGCCTGGTGACCTCCAAGGCATGGGCTTCCTCCCCAAGTAGTTTTATTTCCAACTAATGACTTTTATTACAAAGGTGTGACTAATTAATCTGAAATGCAGGTACAGGAAGCTGCATGCCAATGGCCACTGGCCAGACCATGGAGGTCTGAGCTAATATCATCAATGGGAGATGAGGGGCATCTTCCCCTCCCCCCTTCCACTGCCCAGGGGCCGGGCCTTCCTTCAGAACAGGGCCCGGCCAATCCCCGTTTAAGGCTTGCTGAGTTCAAGGGGCCTGAGGGAGTCTGGTGTCCCGGAGCCATCCTCCTGTCCTGGACCCTCCAACTGCAGGACAAAGCCCCTTGAGGAGTAGAGAAAGCCAGGGTCGAGGCAGGGTTTCCCTAGGTCTCATAATTATATGGGGGAAAAAGGGAAAAAGTCATTGACATTCATTGGAGCATCTGCTAGAGAACTGACTCTGCCTCAGCACAGCCTGGAGGCCCAGGTTGACTCTGGGTCATTTCCCTCTTCCAGCCTCAGTTTCCCTGTTTATGAAATGACCAGGCCTCAGGTCTGGTGCTAGTTCTGAACTCCAGGACAGAGACCCTTCCTGGGAGGCCCAGATTCAGCTGAACTAGTGAGGGCTTGTTCTCAGCAGGCCCTGGCTTGGTAGAGGCTCACCTGGGGAGCTGGATGGTTGGCCTAATTGGTGTCATCTCAACCAAGGGAACTGTCCTCACTGACCACCCCCATTCCCAACACAGCCCATCTGTATACAAGTGAAGGTGGCCAAAGCATGGGGGGGGGGTGGGGGGGAAGTCAGGGAGGCCTCAGAGTCTTGTAGGGAGGGACCCACCCCTGGGTGCAGGGCTCTCTCAGTCAGGCAGATGGAGGCATGGCTGGTCTCCCAAGGCCCCGCAGTGATGATTATCCCCATTAAAGATGAGGGCACTGAGGCCCCACGAGGCTAAGGGACTTTTTAAAAAAATATATATATTTTTTTTAGTTTACAACACTCAGTTCCACAAGTTTTTGAGTTCCAAATTTTCTCCCCCTCCCTGTCTTCCCCTCTCCTTCACCAGGACAGCATGATATCTGACATAGGTTCTACATATACCTTCGCATTAAACTTATTTACACAGTACTCCAGTTGTAAAGAAGAATCATAACCAATGGAATGAATCATGAGAAAGAAGAAACACCACCAAAAAAGAAGGAAAAAAAGACAGCAAATAGTTTGCCTCAATCTGCATTCAGACTTTGTCATTCTTTCTCTGGATGTCGATAGCTTTTTCCATCATGAGTCTTTTGGAGCTGTCTTAGAACCTTCAATTGCTGAGAGGAGTCAAGTCTATCAAAGTTAGTCCTTATAGATACCATGTGTCTGTAATTGCATATAATATCTCCTGGTCCTGCTCCTCTCACTCAGCATCAGTTCTTATATGTCTTTCCAGGTTAGTATGAAACCCATCTGCTCCTCATTTCTTATAGCACAATAATATTCCATTACATTCACATACCACAACTTGTTCAGCCATTCCGCAATTGATGGGCATCCCTTCAATTTCAGTTCTTTGCCACCACAAAAAGAGCTGCTATAAATATTTTTGTACATATGGGTCCTTTTCCCATTTGTGTGATCTCTTTGTGATACAGTCCTAGAAGTGGTATTGCTGGGTCAAAGGGCATGCACATTTTTATAGCCCTTTGGACATAGTTCCAAATTGCTCTGCAGAATGGCTGGATCAGTTCACAACTCCACCAACAATGTAACAGTGTTCCTATTTTCCCACATCCTCTCCAGCATTTACCATTTTCCTGTTTTGTCATGTTAGCCAATTTGACAGGAGAGATGTGGTATCTAAGAGTTGTTTTGATTTGCATTTCTCTAGAATTTAGAACATTTTTTCATATGACTATAGATATCTTTAATTTCTTCCTCTGATGCCTGTTCATATCCTTTGACTATTTCTCAATTGGGGAATGACTTGTATTCCTATAAATTTGGCTCAGTTCCCTGTATATTTCAGATATGAGGCCTTTATCAGAGACGCTGGTTGTAAAGATCTTTCTCAATTTTCTGCTTCCCTCCTAATCTTTGTTGCATTGGCTTTGCTTGTACAAAAACTTTTCAGTTTACCATAGTCAAAATTATCCATTTTGCATTTTGTAATGCTCTCTATCTCTCAATGGGTCATGAATTCTTCCCTTTCCCAAACTCTCTAGTGGCAAGATTCTCAACAACAGCCCAGGCTCCTTGCTTTCCTCTGACTCCACTAAACTATTCCTTGCTCTCTCCAATTGCTTATAGTATCAGCCTTTATTCCTAAATAAGGAACCCATTTTGACTTTATTTTGGTATACTGTGTAAGATATTGGTCTATGCTCAGTTTCTGTCATACAATTTTCCAGTCTTCCCAGAAGTTTTTTTTTTTTTTGAAATAGTGAATTCTTAACCCAGAAGCTGGATTCTTTGGGTTTATCAAAGAGTAGATTGCTATAGTCGTTGACTAATGTGTCCTGTGTACCTAACCTATTCCACTGATCCACCACTCTGTTTCTTAGCCAGTACCACGTAGTTTTGATGACTACTGCTTTATAATCTGTTTTAATATCTGGTGTGGCTAGGCCGCCTTCCTTGGCATTTCTTTTCATTAATTCCCTTGATAATCTGGACCTTTTGTTCTTCCAGATGAATTTTACTATTTTATCCAGCTCTATAAAATAATTTTTTGATAGTTTGATTGGTATGGCACTGAATAAGTGAATTAATTTAGGTAAAATTGTAATTTTTATTATATTAGCTCAGCCTAACCACAAGCAACTGATGTTTTTCCATTTATTTAGATCTGATTTTATTTGTGTGAGAAGTGTTTTGTAATTGTGTTTATACAGTTCCTGGGTTTGTCTTGGTAAGTAGACTCCCAAATATTTTAGTGTCTACAGTAACTTTAAATAGAACTTCTCTTTCTATCTCTTGCTGTTGGGCTTTGTTAGTAATGTATAGGAATGCCGAGGATTTATGTGGGGTTGTTTTATATCCTGCAACTTTGCTAAAATTATTTCTTATTTCAAGTAGTTTTTTACTTGATTCTCTAGGATTCTCTATATAAATCATCATATCATCTGCAAAAAGTGATAATTTAGTTTCTTCTTTTCCTACTCTAATTCCTTCAATTTCTTTTTCTTCTCTTATTGCTACAGCTAACATTTCTAGTACCAAATTGAATAATAGGGGTGATAATGGACATCCTTGTTTCACCCCCAATCTTACTGGGAATGCATCTAGCTTATCCCCATTACATATAATGTTTGCTGATGGTTTTAGGTAGATGCTATTTGTAATTTTAAGGTAGACTCCATTTATTCCCATGCTTTCTAGTGTTTCAGATAGGAATGGGTGTTGTATTTTGTCAAAAGCTTTTTCTGCATCTACTGAAATAATCATACAGTTTCTGCTAGTTTTGTTGTTGATATATTCAATTATGCTGATAGTTTTCCTAATGTTGAACCAGCCTTGTATTCCTGGAATAAATCCTACCTGGTTGTGGTGTATTATTCTCCTGATAAGTTACTGCAATCTTTTTGCTAATATTTTATTTAAAATTTTTGCATCAATATCATTAGAGAAGTTGGTCTATAATTTTCTTTCTCTGTTTTGACTCTTCCTAGTTTAGATATCAGTATCATAATTGTGTCATAAAAAAGAATTTGGTAAGACTCCTTCTTCCCCTGTTTTCCCACTTAGTCTATAAAGTATCGGAATTAATTGTTCTTTAAATGTTTGATAAAATTCACATATAAAACCATCCGGCCCTGGGGATTTTTTCCTAGGGAGTTCATTGATGGCTTGCTCAATCTCTTTTTCTGAGATGGGGTTATTTAGGTAATTTATTTCCTCTTCTGTTAACCTGGGTAATTTATATTTTTGTAAATATTCATCCCTTTCCCTAAGATTGTCAAATTTATGGGCATACAATTGGGCAAAATAATTCCTAATTATTGTTTTAATTTCCTCTTCATTGGAGGTGAATTCACCCTTTTCATTTTTGACATTGGTAATTTGGTTTTCTTTCTTTTTTTAAATCAAATTGACCAAAGGTTTATCAATTTTATTGGTTTTTTCATAAAACCGGTTCTTAGTTTTATTTATTAGTTCAATAGTTTTCTTGATTTCAATGTTATTAATCTCTCCTTTGGTTTTCAGTATTTCTAGTTTGGTATGTAATTGGGGATTTTCAATTTGTTCTTTTTCTAGCTTTTTCAGTTGCATGAGGCTAAGGGACTTAATGAGATCATATGCTCATGCTGGAGGGACCTCCATCAGTCATCTAGTAAAAGATGGGGCTAGTAGAGGTGGAATTACCTGGGAATCAGCGGGAGGACTTTGCCCTGCACCCAGGTCCTCTGAGCTTCCATCCAGGCCTCTCCTGGCCTAACACCCCTCTTTCCCTCTGAGAGCATACCCGAGGGCTAAAACACGCTGCAGGATGCCATCTGGTCAGCACAGCAGACTGGTGAAGAAAAGGGGCTTCCTCAGGGGTCTGAGAGGAAGGTCTTCCCCACCCTGAGTCAGAGAGGAGGTTCCCATGATGAGCAACCAACCCACTGGGGCCCAAAGGAGGTATCCCGCCATCCCTGTCACCCTGAGCATTGGTGACCCTCTAGATACTCAACGTTGGTGCCAAGAGGATGAAGAACATGCGTTGTGGGCAGTGCCTGTGGCTTGAGGCTCACATGTCCTAGCAGTGTGACCAAACACAAGTCATGCAACCTCTCTGGGTCTCAGTTTCCTCATCCATAAAATGATAGCGTTGGCCTACATGGCCTAAATCTAGGATCCCATGATTCTGTGTCATTTCCTGGGAAGTATTTTGGTGCCTGAGACCTCTCAATTCCTGTTAGTGGCTGACATGCTGATGGGCCAAACTCAGCCCAAAGCCTTTACAGGGCCAGCCTCCACTAGTGCACTATTTGTGATTCAGTAAACCTTACATTTTGAGCTTCTCACCATCCCTCCACGAGCTTGTTTGGGCCTCAGAGGATTGGCAAGGACACTGAGGACCCATGGCCAGTATCTGAACACAGGGCCCTCCTTGCTCTGTCCACTGCCTTGGGAGATGGCAGAGAGTCACAGGTACCCAGGCCCAACGGAAGGGGCCAAGGAGAAGGGTCTGATCTCCTGAAGACCCTTTTTGCTGCCCCTAGGCTTCGGACCCCAGGCTGGCTGAGCTGCCCAGCTAGGCCAACAAGGAGGCAATGGCATGATCTGGAAAAACAGCTTTCTATTTGGGCAACACCTACCCTGGCACCAGTCACTCCCTGGCTTGTATCTGATGATAGAAAGTACTCTTTGTGTTTCTTTTTAAGAAAACTTTGAGGCCTCTTTTTCATTCACTGGGGCCTTTCCCCTGTTCAGAGGTTCAAGACCAGAGGGACTTTAAAAATGGCCCATCCAGCCCCTTGGTTTTGGCAGGAGGTTCAGAGAGGGGCTGGGCCCTGCCTTCTGTCCCACAGCCCATAGGTACACAGAGCTGGGATGTAGGAGTCAGATGGAGAGGGCATCTGCTCCCCAGAAGGTTTACTCCACCCGTATGGCCCTTACTTCTGTGGGGGATTGGGTTGGGGGAGCTAGCCAGTGCCCCCCTGGCCTCTGCCACTCTCCTTGGTATTGTGGTCTGTCCCTGGGAGCCATGGAATGTTTGAGGTGGAAGGGAGCTAGGGACCTGGGAAGACTCTGGATTTGGAGTCCCAGCCCCAGTCATTTTACAGGGGGCCAGAAGACAGAGCAGGGGACTTGAAACAAGGTCCTCAGCCCCCCAAGTCAGTGCTCACTATGTTCGATCACTTGTCTTGTGACCATGGCCAAGCCTTTTCCCCTCTTTGGGCTTCGGCTTGGACCATTAGTGCTACTCCAGATCCTGAGGTCCACTCTGAACCCCAGCTTCATCTGTCTGTAGCCTATCTACTCCTCTAGTCAGGGGTGAAGGCTGGATGGAACAGCCTTTGCAGAGACTGCTGGATTCAGGGGCCCCCTGCCCTCAGCCCACTCCTCCTCTCCACTGACGGACTGACAGTCAGGAAGCTGCCTCCTTCAGGAAGTCCTCTGAGGTGCCCTTGCTGGTCATGACCACTCACATTTTCCTTACACCTCTGTGATTAACCAAAACACAAAATTAAGGAATTGGTGTTTTTGTTTTTTTTTTTTACATTGCCATCCTCTCCCAAGAGTCTCCTGGTCAATAAAAGCCTCCCTTATAACAAAGAAGCACCCTTAGACACAGCATCAGCCGACAATGTTGCACAGTGTACGTTGTACCTCACACCCGTGGCCGCCCCTTTCTGCTAAGGAGGAAAACCAGTCTCCCCTTCGTAGGATCATGGCTCTAGAGCTGGACGTTTTAATATGACATTTCACAGAAGAGAAAAGTGAGGCCAGGGAGGTCCCGTGGCCCGTTTGAGCTCACAGTCTTCTAGCGTCTTACCTAATGCAACCAGGGCTGCAGCTGGGTGTGTCTGTCTGTGCTGGGAGCTTGGGGGGGGGGGGCGGTGAGGCGCCTTCGAGTCTCAACTTTGTATCACCCTCCACCGATGCTCGCGCCCCGCAAAGGCAACAGCCACTCTGCACTGCGGCGGAAGGCTTTGCACGCTTTACAATGATTATCTGTCTGAGCCTGTTAACAATGGAGATGCGGCTGGGGCTCTTAGCCACTTTTTTTTTTTTACAGATTATGAATTTGAGACATCGAGGAATCATGTCACTTGCTTAGGGTCACACAAGGATTCTTTTAAAATGAAGGTTTGGTTTTTTTTCAACCAATGAAAATTCTTTTTCTTCTCCCCACCTTCTGTCTCCACCCCGCTCCCTCCCCCAACCCCTCAGTAGAAAGAAAAACAAAACTTTGTTACAAATATGTACAATGTAGCAAAACAAATTCCACCCCCCCCCCATGTGTGCACAAACAAGGACGTGCCAGTCTGCTCCCTGAGCCCAGCCCCTCTGTGGGGGGGAGGGGTGAGCGCCACACAGCGGGCCACAGTAAGGAGGGGAGGCCTTCCGGCACAACGGGTGGTGTCGAGGCTGCGGGAGGTGGGCAGCCCGATTCATGGCAGGCTTCATGAAGGCAGGGAAGTCAGCCTGAGTCAGCTTGACAGTGCCAAGCAGAGAACTTTGGGTCTCATCCTGGAAAGCAATAGGGAGCCATCGGAGTTTCTTGAGCTGGGGGGGAGGCGGGGGAGGGAGGGGGGACCGCGGTCAGAGGTGCTGCGCTTTATTAAGATTATTGTGGTAGTTTTGTGAAAGATGTCTGGGAGACCACACGGACACTGTTGCCGTAGGCCAGGTGAGAGGTAAGGAAGGCCAAACAAAACTGAGTTACTCAGAATCCGGTGCCATTTGGGGCAGCTGGGGATGTTTTCAATAAACAATTCATTTATTAAGCACCTACTATGTGCCAGGCCCCATGCTGAGTGCTGAGGATACAAACACAGAATAAAACACAGGAACCAAACACAGAAAAAAAAAATACAAACACGGGTGTGTGTGTGTGTGTGTGTGTAATGGAAAGAAGAAAGAACCCTGGCTTCGGTAGCTGGAATCCTGACCCCTGGCTTTGGTGGCTGGAATCCTGACCTCAGATAAGTCCTCACATGGGCCTCCATGAACTGCCCCCATGCTAGAGAGTACATTTAACTGGGTCCCGTTCCCTTCTCACTCAGTGCTGTAACTTGTCCAATATCATAGTCCTTGAGCATCATGGGTTTGATGATCGCCTTTATGCGGATGCCTTCCAGACCAATCCCCAATCTTTCTCCTGAGCACCAGACCAAATTGCTAAATAAATGCCTAATTGACATTTTGAACCAGACGTCCCAAAGCATCTTAAATTCATGATGTTCAAACTGCTTAACTCCTCTCTCTGAACCCTCTGCTCTTCCTCCTCAATTCCGTTACTGTTGAGGGCACTGCCATCTTCCCAGTCACCAGGCTGACACCCTTGAGTCCTCCCTGACTTTTCCTTCTCTCTCACTGTACAGCCATTCAGCTGATGAGTCTTCTTCCTTTTCCCTCCACAATGCTTCCCTCGTTCTCTCTGTACCCGTGGCCATGAATCTAGCTCAGGTCCTCATTACTTCTTGTCTGGACTGTGAAATGAGGAAGTTGAATTCTTAGTGTTGCAATAACCTCTTAAGTGATCTCCTTGGTCATCCAACTCAGACCCTCCCTCACTCCAGTTTGTCTTTAGTGAGACTGAAAACATAATTTTCCTAAAGCACAAGTCTGACCATATCATCCTCACCCTATAACATCTATGTCCTAGGCACGTCGGGGTGTCTGAAAGGGCCTGGAGAACAGAAGAGATGCCGCAAGATTAGGGAAGAACACAGATTTCTATTTTCAAAAAAAGGAAAGAAAACAAGGTCTGAAATCTACAGGCCAGGCAGCTTGACTTTGATTCCTAGGGAAATTCTAGCCCATATTATTAAAGAGATGCTTGGTAAACATTTCAAAAGGGGAGCAGTGATTCTAAAAAGTCAGCCTGACTTTCTCAAGAACCTAGCCAGACTAGTAGATTTTATTTCCCTTCTGACAAGATTACCAAACTAGTAGATAAGGAGAATCCTATGGATATTTAATCTACATTTTAGCGAGGCTTTTGATCCAGTTATCTCACACTCTTATGGTAAAGATAGAGAGATATGGACCAGACGATAATAGTGTATGTAACCTGGCCCCAAGCCCAAGTGCTTGGGACTTTCCTCCTTGTTGGAGGCTGATTACTCAGTGGTCTTTGCCTGCATGAGTGTATGAGAGTTTGGAAGAGGAAAGATCCTTGGTCTTCTGGCTTCCAGCTTCAAGAGAGAAGATAACAAGGATCCAAGTTCCCTTCAGGTCCAGGTGCTTGCAGAGAGAGAATGACTGAGAAGCCGATACAAAGACAACCAGGACAGAGCTGTGTCACGAAAGTCTGGGGAGGAGACCACGTCTAGGAAGGGAGAGTAACCAGCAGTGACCCTCAATCATGTCTGTATCCCTAGTTTACTGGATGGAGGCTTCAGGGAGTTTGAGTTGAGATATCTTGCTCCTGGTGGAACTCATTTACTCTGTGTACTGTCTGGTATACTTCCATCCGTACACTTTCTCTGATTTCTGTTTGCTATTGACTTGGATAAATGAGTTTATTTGCTATTCCGTTATCTGTGGCCTCAACGTAAATGGCATTTGGTGGGAAGGGAGTTAACCTTGGGTATCTAACTTAGGGCACTCCTTCCTTATTAAGGGTTAGCATTCTGGAACACAGCTTAAACCTGAAAGTTATTTCTCCTAGTCTAACAATATTTAAGGAGTGGATAGTTGGAATTCTAGCCTGGCACCCCCTATTTGAGGAAAGCAGAGTGGCTAGTTTCATGTTCCCAAACTCCTGCTTCCCTCCTGTCAAGAATCAAGTTTTCCTTGGAGGAGGATGGGCAAAGGAAGCTTCAGAGACCTATCCATGACTCTCTTTGAGCCACACCTAAGACAGAGAGACATGTGGACCTACTTGGGCAGCATCCACCCACCCAACACAACACACAAATATACAATGCCCAACATAACAGTATAAACACAACACCACACACGCAAACACAACAAAACACACACCCTAAAATAGAATTAGGTGGGTTTAGAATTGGTTGGATGACAGGACTCAGAGTGTCAATCACTGTGGCCAGAGGTCTCCAGGAGAGCACCCCAGGGAGCTGAGTTTGGTGGTGTGCTCTGGAGTATTTTGCTGATTGATTTGGATAAAGGCATAGGTGGCAACAGGCTCATCGAATCTACGGACTGCACAAAACTAGGAGGGAAAGCTAAGACTAGATGACAGATTCAGCATCCAAAAGGCCCCTGACAGGCTAGCACATTGAGCTGAATCTAAAAATATGGAAAACAAAAGGGATTCATACACTTGGGTACAAAAAAATCAACTTTAAAAGTATAGGATGGGGGAGACATGGTTAGCAAGCATTTTGCCTGGGGAAAAAAAAAAGATCCAGAGAGGTTAGTGTGAGTAGCTGAGTGCCTGGAAGCCAAAAAAGCTGATTGGATCTAAGGCTCCTAAGAATAACAAAGAAAAGTCCCCTTGTACAAGGTCCTCTCCTCTGAAGGGCAGGGTTTCGTCCTGGGCATCAGGGTCTTAGAAGGACACTGAGGGGCTAGAAAGTATCTGGAAACATGAAGGCAACCAGGATAGGGAAGGGCCTGTAAGTCATGCTGAAAGACCTGGGGCTTTTAGCCACTTTTAGTCTATTTCATGTCTGCGAGTAGTTGTTGGTATGTCATCTCCTCCATTACACAGGGGACTTCGTCAATGGAGGAGCCCTGCTTTTGTCTTTCATTGTGTCTGAAAAGTATTTAGCATAGAGCTTGGCACACAGTAAGGGCCTAATTAATGCTTAACCTCCAAAATGAGGGGGTTGGAAGCTCTTGCTCAATCATTTCATGATTACTACTGCTATCATTTAATACCAAGTCGGTTGGTCAATAAGCAATTATTAAGTACCTCCTGTGTGCTCTCAGGCATTGTGCAAAGTGCTGAGGATATGAAGAAAGGCAAAAAACAGTCTTTGCCCTCAAGAGGGAAACAACATGCAAATGATTATGTACAAACAAATAATCAATAGAGAGTTGAATAGAGGATGGACTGGAGCAAGGAGAGACTGAAGACAGGCCACCCACCAGCAGCTACTACAATAGTTCAAGCGTATAAGATGATGAGGCTAGGATCAGGGGAGGGGCAGCACCAGAGGAGAGAAGTGGGCAAAGTGGAGAGATGCTGAAAAGGTGACATCTACTCAGAGATGCTGGGGAAGTGAAATCGACAAGATGCTGTGGAGGTGAAATCGACAGGTCTTGGCAACAATATGGATATGCCACGAGTGCAGGGTGACTCTTGGCTTGGCAGCCTAGGGGTTAGGAAAGGCAGGGTTAGGAGAAGAGATAAGGCGTTCCATTTGGACACTTTGTGTTTAAGGTGTTTACTGGACATCCAGGTTTTTGGAGATGCCAGATTGGAGGGCAGCAGAGAGTTTGGGGCAGGCGAGAGACAGATTAAAGCATCATTAACGCAACATGGGAGTTGATGAGATCATCAGGTAAAAAAGCCACAACCCTCTCCGATCTTCCCTTTCTGCATCTCTAAAATAAAGGATGACCTTAGATGACCTGCGAGGACCCTTCTAGCACTAAAAGTTTGGAGCCATTATTCTGCCTTCTGTAATTTCTTCTATTTGTGGAATAGCCAAGAATGTTTCCTTCTCCACAATTGTGATAGCTACATACTAGGATCCAATTTTTTAAATGATGTTTTTATGCCCTTTAAAAATAAGCTTGAGTATATTTTAGAGGAAAATCTTGGTCGGGCGTAGACTAGACTTAATGACTGCTAAGGTTCCTTCTAGCTTGGAGAGTCTGTGATTTGAAATATTAATCCAGTTTGAATTTAGTGTGCAGTATATAATGTAAGCCATGGAGCTAATCTGATTTTCTCCATATTGCTATATAATTTTTCCTAGTTTTAAAAAAATTTATTGAGATTTATCAGCCTATTGTATACCTTCAGCTTCAATTTGAGATCATATATTCTGTTTTATTAATCTTTTTTTTCTTTGGAAAAACCCCAACACTAATTTTTATAATTGTTAATTTACAGTCCAATCCAAGATCTGACAGTGCCAGCCCCCTTCCTTCTTTCTGTCATAATTCTACTTGGTATATTTTCCATTTTCTATTTGTCCATATAATTTCATTATCCCTTTCTGTAATCTCGAAGTATCTTATTGGTATTTTGCAGAGCTTCTTAACATTGTTTATGTCATAGCCCTCTTTGGCTGGCTGGTGAAGCCTATGGACCCCTCCTCCGTGTAAAGGAGCTCTGCTGCATGTGCAGAGAATCCCTGGTGGCTACCCCCACCCCCCACTTGCAAATGCTGGAGAGCCTCATCAAGGTGGGTTAGTGCCAGGCCCCTCTGACATAAAAATAATTCTTTTAAATGTATAAGATAAAATACATAGCACTGCAAGGGAAAGCAATCATGCTGAATTATGTTATCAAAATATTAAAGAAAAAGAAGCTGAATGACCCTATGTTAAGAATGCCCTGTTAGAGAATTTCCCAGGATCAATCCAGCCTGTACATCTCACAGAAGAGACCTGAGCCCAGGCTTCCTATAGCCACTGACTACACCATGCTGCTTTTGAGGAAAACCACACTTGAAAGGTGCCATCATGCATAGAGCGCTGGGCCTAGAGCCAGGAAGATTCCTCAGATCTGGTTTCAAATATTTACCAGCTATGTGACCCTAGGCAAGTCACTTAACCCTGTTTGCCTCAATTTCCTCAAAAGTAAAACAAACTGTAGAAGGAAATGCCAAACTACAGAGGTGTCTTTGCCAAGAAAACCCCAAATGGGGTCAGAAAGAGTGGGTCATGACTAAAAAATGGCTAATCAACAAAGAACATCACTTAAATCGGTTCAGCACTGCACCTTACTGGTTAGAAAGTGGTCCAAGGCACCTTGTCTTGGGTCACACAGCCAGGATGTGGCAGAGGCAGAATTTGAACCCAGATCCTCCTTCCTCAGGGCAGCTCTCTCTATCCCCTATGCCTGAAGGAAAAAACAAGACAAAATAAAGCTTTCATTCCTCAGCATTCCTCTTGCCCAGCTTGAATGGGGACTATATTTTGGGACTTTTTTTCCTGTATCAATTGTTATATCCATCAGGTTTTAACTGTTTCCCATTCTGATATAATCATACTCATTGTTTTCCTAATCATGAACCTTCCTCACTGTAACTTCTACTTCATCAAAATGAATAATTAATTTAAAATTATTGTAGTCATTTTGCTCCTATTTGATTTCCAATATAGCGATCAATACTTCCTGATCACTTCCTAACCAAATTTGCCTCAGGGCAAGGACAGCTTTGGTGACTCTAGGCCAGGTTAGAGGGGAGTTAAATTCCACATTGCCCCACATACCAAACCATAGATCCTCCAAGTGCTGAAAGAATCATTAATGACACAGATCCCCTGTTTTCTTTTTCTGCCTTATCCTTGCAAGGTTGTGGGTTCCACAGAATCACAGCACTCCGGAGTTGGGAAGGTCTTTGGAGATCATCCAGCCCCAACTTCCTAGCTCATGCATTTTTAGTCCTTTAACTTCCATCACTTGGCCCTCTTTCTGTCCTGTGCAGTTGTATAAAGTAAATCTAATTCTTCTTCATGTGACTGTTTTAGAAAAGGCCTGTAATGTTTCTCCTAATGTTCCTCTCCAGGCTAACCATGGGTCAGGGAAAAGGATGGTGGTAGAGTCCAGACAAGTATTATCATAGGGATGGGGAGACTGTAAGCGACCTGGGCAGATGTGTCTGGGGCCACACTTGAAGCCAGGTTTTCCTGATGGCACAGGAGAGGCTGGGTAGCCTCAGAACCATACCAAGACCCCATTTGCCTTTTAGAAAGAATTAGGAAGACCCCCATTTTTTTTCTATCTTTGAGACCTGATTATGTACCAGAATAGGCTGTGTGATCCCATAGACTCCTTGAGGGACGGGGTGGGCTGGTGGAGGTATTCCCAATGCCTCGAAGAATACTTTGAGCACTGTATGCAAAGAGCAATACAGGCTCACTGGATTGAACTGAATTGATTATAGCGAGGGGGATATTTGTTCTTCTGATGGCTTCTCCTTCCCCTCTCCCCCCAAGGTAAGAACAGATCCCTCAGAACTGATCCTGCAGAACCGAGCATCTGGGCTGAACAGCCAAGGCCTGAGGGACTCAGACTTCCTACCAGGTATTCATTCTCCTCTTTTACCCTTCAAATACAAGTCATTGATAAAAATGTGAACTAGCCAGGGCTTAGCCCTGAGCCCTGGGACACTCCACTGTAGACCCCTCCTTTCTGCCTTTTCTGCTCTGCTCAGTTATTAACTTTGGCCAGCTTCCTTCCCCTTCTGCAAAATGCCCTCCAAGGCCTTTTCTAGTAACATCGTTTCATACTCGCTCCCAAACTTCATTAGCCATCCTCAGAATTGTAGACTCTCAGCAACTTGTTTGGGGAAATGTATATTTCTACTAAGCCAGAGCCCCTGTGCCTAAGCCACTGTCTTGGGGATGATCCATAATTGCCACAAACTCAGAGATCTAGAATTGCAGATTTTTGTCCTTCCAGGACCCTTAGAGGCCATCTACTCCAATCTCCTCATTTTATAGCCCGAGGAAGGGAAAAGTGACTTGGTCAAGGTCACAGTGAGTGCCGGAGTGAGGATTTGAACTCACCTCCTCATACTTCAGATCCAGTAATAAAACAATATTGATCATGAGAAAAGTGTTATAAAGAGATATGGCTGCTGGGGTTGGGGGAGGGGAAAGGACATGGGGAAATTTAGGCCATCTAAAAAACCACCCAAAGGGTAATAAGACAATTAAAAACTGTTACATGTGAGTGTATCAGAGAGGTACGGAGTGCTTGTGGGCTGTCGGTGGAAGGGCACCCAGGGAGGCTTTAGGCAAGGTGGCATTGAAGGAGAGTGGGGTGAGGGGGCCCCTTTCAGGCCTTGGGAGTGCCAGAAGGCACTTCTGGAGGATGAAGAGCCAGCGCGAACGGGAGCTGGAGAAATTAAACTGCAAGCGTTTATTAAATTACCGCTGTTGGGGGAGCTAGGTGGTGCAGTGGATAGAGCACCAGCCCTGGAGACAGGAGGACCTGACTTCAAATTTGTCCTCAGACACTTGATACTTAGTCGCTGTGTGACCCTGGGCAAGTCACTTAACCCTGATTGCCTTGGGGGGAAAAAAGAAAAAAACCCATAAATCCTACTGTTTTCCAGAGATGACATCAAGCCTGGGGATACTGGAGCGGGCAACAGGGCAGTGAGGGTTACTGAGCATAGGAGTCACTTGATCAGACTGATTGGTGCAAGTTAGTGGGAGGGGCCTTAGAGGTCACCTAGTCCAACTCCTCGTTTGATAAGAGACTCGTCCACGATCACACAGACTTTGTTCACTTGGAAGAGCTGTCTTGTTTAACCTGGAGAAGACTCAGCGGAGATGTGAGAGCTATGGTCAAGGATGGCCCCAGAAAGCAGAACCCTGGGGAGGGGGACCGTGGCCAGGAGGCCGGATTAAGCTTGATGTGTCTACAATGTAACAATGTCTCTCAGGTGTCAGGGTCTGGGCCTCAGTTTGGTTATCTGTAAAATGAGAGCACAGCTCTTTGAAGAAAACTAACAGAACACAAGCTTTTACCTGTATCGTCCTCGTGGCCATTCTGCTCCAGGTTTGTCTCAGTTTCTATCCCCAGGATTCTCTGCAGTCATCCTTCTGTCATTCCTGTCACAGCTCGTCACAGCCACACCCCACCTGATGGGCACTTCTGGTGTGGAACTGAATGTGGCCGCTGCGCCCATGGAGTGAGGCAGAAAGGTTTTGCCAGAAAGGTTTTCTCTTGGCCCGAGAGGGAGACCACCTTGACTCAAGTTTACTTGTTGAGTGTTCACAAGGCCCTGAAAAGTGTAGAGGGATCAATGAGCCAGGGTCCCAGACCCACAGGGATATAGCAAATCCCAAAATGACTATTAGGCTTCAAAACAAAAACAAGATTTTGGGTGTGTGGGTAGGCCAGCCTGGGGCCAGTGGGTGGAAGCTAGGGCACAAGGTGCTGGCATTCTCTGGGCCTATTTCACCCTCTCTGAGAGGCCCTTCTGTGATTCTAAAATCCAGTGGGAACCCAGGAGGGGTCTGGTGCCTGTCAGGCTTCCCCCCACTGGGTAGCCAAGAGCCAGTCGGCAGGAGAGCTACTGGGGAAGAGCTTTGTAAAATCCAATTTACAAATGTAAGGTAGGATCGTTATCTGGGCCATTGAAAAATCCCAGAGGCCAGGAAGTGTGCAGAGCAGGTCCTCCCCAGAGGTGAGGGGGAGGACCTTCTGGCTCTAAGGAGAGAAGGAAATACGTTAGGCCCACAAGTTATGGACAGCTGGGGTCCCTGAGGCCAGGCTCCCATTTTGACAGAAATGGAAACTGAGGCATCCCCAAGGGGGAGGGACCTGCAGAAGGTCACACAGGGTGGAAGGGCCACAACCTTCTAGCACCTAGGGTGAGAACCATGAGATCCAGAGCTGGAAAGGACCTTAGAAGATAATACATGAGAAGCATATTTATATGGCCATAAAGCTGAGAACAAAGTGTTTTACTTACACTTTCTCATTTGAACCTGGCCATAGCCTGGGGAGGAAGGTGCTATCATCCCCATTTGACCAAAAAAGAGATTGAGGCTTGGGGAAATTAAGGCACTTGGCTCTGGGCATCAATCCCACAGCCATTTGAGGTGGGCTTGAATCAGGGCATCTTAACCCCCAATCCAGCACCACCCCATTACCCCACTGGGTCAGAGAAAGGAGAGGTGTTAGAAGTGAGGAGCTCAGGGCAGAGAATGTTAGAGCTGAGGAGGAAGAGGGAGCTCGGTTTATTCCACTCCCTGCCCCCCCTCCACCTTTTAGCCCCACTAACTGGCCCTGGGCCAGTTCAGGGGTTTCTGGGTGGGGCAGACTTCTGACAGGTTAGGGGCTGGGATGGAGAAAGGAAGATAAGAAATAGCCAGTCTTTCTTCCCCAGCCTAACCTTCCCCAGACTTGCCCTGGCTTTCATTCTTGGGCTCAGAGGGCTCCTTCTCTGTTCTGTTTCTGCCAGATCCTGGGGCCACCGCTTGGTCACTTTCCTCTCCAAACAAGGGTCTGCTTCCTCCTCCCCCCTCCCCGCCTTCCCCTGCCCCTTGGTCTCTGGGAAGGCAACCCCCCCAACCCCCAGATTTACTAGGGAAACCCAATATGGGGAAAGCTGGATGGACCCAGAAGTCAAGGCAGGGATAAGGATTTGTTTCACAAAAGGGACCTTTGCTTGACAAAGGCTTTCCTTTCCCTAGCCTGCTCCCCCTAGAGAATTTTAAATCATCCCATTGACAAGGATGCTCATTGAACTCTCCATGTTTTATTCTGGAATGAGCCACTGTGCATAAGGCCTGGCTGCCCTGCTGGGCCTGGCTGCTGCAGGGAGGCTGGAGGTGAGGAGTTTTGGCCAGGCAGGCTGGAGGGGGCTAGGGGCAGTGGAGACACTCTCCTCGGGCCTTTATAGTTGTTCTCTCTTTGGAAATGGTGCGGAGCATGTGTAACATGCTTTTCAAACCTTAAAGTACCAAAGCTTCACTACAGGCTGGGGGAGAAGGGATATGCCATTATGACAACCCCTCCCCACCCTTTTATAGGAGAGGAAGTAGAACTCGTTAAAGGTGATGTTACTTGCCCAGGGGTCAAACAGCCTATCAATTTTGTATCAGGCAGCATTCGAACTCAGGTCTTCCTAACTCCAAGCCCAGTGTTCTGTGTCCCACTATTGTCATTAAAAGAGTCAGAGAACTTAGACCTAGAATGGATAACATGGAATGTCAGATCTGGGAAGAGCTTAGCACACACCACACAAGGCCAGACCTGGGAGACACTCTAAAGCATAGAATGTCAGAGCTGGGCAGTACCTCTGAACATGGGAAATGTATGGTTGGGGGGCCCCTAGCACAGAGAAGGAAGACATAGCTCGTTCAATTCCCTGGAAGGCCAAGAGCCAGGTACTGGGGATGTCAGCCTTTCACCCAAGCTGGGGGTGGCATTTCCCCAGACTGATGGGTGCCTGGTGACAGTGGAAGGGAATGGAGCAGGACCCCCAGAAACCAGCCTCCATCTTTGGGAAGAAAGGTTTTTCCTAGGACTTTCATCAAGGCCTCCTCCTGCAAAATTCTCCGTTTCCAAACAAAGCAGACCCTCCACAAGGCAGACACAAGAACCCAGTGGGTCTGTCGGGCCCTGTCGGGCCTCTCCAGATTTAGCTTTTCAAAAGTTTGGGAACCTTTTTGGAGGGGGGGGAGCAAGCTGTGACTGACCCTGGAGACTACAATTTCCTTGGGCCCCTAAGAATCTTCCTACTAGTACAGTGCATCCCAGAAAGAATGAAGCATTAGAATGGAAGATCCCAGAGGCCAGGGGCCTTTGTATCCCAAGAGTCCAGTATATTTCCACGCACAAAGAAAAGGATTATTCCATACTTGTAGAATAAGAATGACAAAAAAAAGTTGGGGCAGGGAGACACAATTGGGGCTCCGAATGGGGGAGATTGGGCCCCAGATCTTCCTGGGGGCCGGTCCAGTTTTCTGGCTCCTCTTGGTCCAGAATAGTCCCCAAACACTCTCGGGGAAGAAGGGTCGCTGGGAGTAGGACCTTCTGGGGCCAGCTCGGTCTCAGGCTTGGGGCAGACATCGCCCTGCCCTTAAGGATTCGAGGCAGACAATGGAAAACCCTGGTGAACCCAGCCCCAGGGCCGTGGAATAGGCGGATCCCAAACTATCTCTCCCATTTGCGGCGGGGCAGATGCCGGGGTGGGGACCCGGATTCGTTCTCGGTTCTTCTCCTTAAATCTGGGTGACCTTGGGGCAGGCCCAAGGTGGCCCCTCCAAGCTGGTCGAGGTGATTAGATTAGGTGACACAGTATGGAAAGGTTCCTCCCAACAGCCCTGGTTAAGTCAGTAGTACAAGCAGTAAGGTACCCCTTTTACTGAGAGGTAAACTGAGGTTTATTCACCACCCCCTCCCACCCCATCAGAAGCCAGAGACCCCGGCTGCCTCAGTGGGCTTGACGACGCTGGAGGTCACTCCTGCCGTCGACACCACAGGTAACGTCTGCAGTAGCAGCCTCGGTTGACCGCTCCCCCTCACTTGTGGGGCAACAGGGCCACCCCCGATGAATGCGTGTGGAAGATGAAGTGGTCCTACGTGGGTGGGGGAAGAAGGGAGCAGGAAAAGGGGGGCGCGGCGGCCCACTCGGGGCAAGGCTCCATTACTCATTCTTTGAAAAAATAGAGGAAGATAAATGGGGAGGCCCGGAGCTGGGTCAGCTCCCCTCCCATCTCCCAGGGTAAATAAACAGAGGGAAGGGGGTGGGGAGCAAGGGCTCCGCGTCTGAGGGCGAGGCAGCCTGGCACTGGGGGCATCTAGAGAAGGCCCCTCCCCCGCGGCCCCCGGCGCTGCGTCCAGCGATCTGGTCATCAGGAAGGAGAGGTAGGGGTCCTGGGCAGATGCTAACGGCGGAGATGGGGGGGGTGGGGTGGTCAGAGCAAGCGAAGGGGGAGGGGGCTGTACGGGGCGCGTCCAGAGCAGCCTTCCGGGCCCGCAGGGCACCGGGGGCCGCCCAGGCGAGATGGGGCGTGTGAAGGGGAGGGGGAGGGGGATGAAGGGGGCGGGGAAGGAGGGAAAGAGAAACAGTTCGGGTCTCGGCCACTCCTTCTGCAGCAGCAGCCCCCGCATCCCCGCCAGGGGTCGCCTTGCACCGAGGAAAGCCCCGGGACCAAGGCCCCTCATTGCACCGCAGTGATTGATTGATTGACCCCAGCCCCCCTCCGCCCTCCTCCGCCCCCCTCCGCCCCCCCCCATGATTGCAAGAGTTGGGGGCAGTCCCAGTCCTCCCTCCAGCCGGGCCGGGGCCTCAGCCCCGCTGCAGCTCCCGAAGACCGCCCTCCGACCCCCCCCCCACCCCGCCCCTAGTCGTGGGCTAAGGAGGCTGGGGATTGCAGCAGCCGGGCGTCCCTCCCCAGCCCCGCTCCAGCCCATGCACAGTCCCCTGCGAAGCAGCCCCCTCCCCCCAGGTCGGGCCAGGGGCTCTCTCTTAGCCCCCGCCACCCAAGCTCAGGGGCTGGAGAATTCTGCAGCCCCGCTGCCCTGAGCCCAGAAGCCCATCCAGCAGCCCATGCACAGCCCCCTCCCCCTGGTACAGTCGCTGTGTTTTTTGCACCGACTGGTCCATGCAAAACTACCCCCGCGGGGCCGAGACCATTGCCCAGCGTCTCCCCCTTGCAGCATCGGGTGGGGAGGGCATCCCGAGACCCCAACTCTGCGAGGCGGCCTCCGGCCCCAGCAGCAGAAGAAAGGCCCGGGGGCTTTTGGCGCGAAAGCCTCCTGGCGCCTCCCCTGACTTTTATGGAAATCGGGAGGGTGGGGCTTGAGCCGCCCCCCGCCCCCTGCTCCACTTCCCAGCCTCCCTCCCCCCCCCACCCCGCCCCCGCCCCCACCAACCCGCTCCCTCTAGGCACCCTCCCCCCTCCGGGTGTGTCAGAATTTGGGGGTTAATAATATCCCCGGCGCTGCAAAGCGACGCAGTCTGTGACAGGCGGCGGGCGGCGGGTGGAGCGGCCGGTGCGAGGGGCGGCTGTCCCCAGAGGAGCCCCCGGGCACCGAGGCTGCGGCTGCGGCTGCGGCTGGAGAGGAGGGCTGCGGGCTGCACCCAGACGCGAGCCGCCCCGGACCCCAGCCACCCAGCCAGCCGGCCGGCGGGTCAGCCTAGGGGCGCGGAGCGGCCGAGCGCAGCCCAGCCCAGCCCAGCCCCGCGCGTGTGGCCAGTCCCTGTTCCCGCTGCTGCCGCCGCCGCCGCTGCTGCTGCTGCTGCTGCTGCTGCCGCCACTGCCGGCTGGAGGTAAGGTGAACCGGCGGGCATGCATAGCACCGCACTGCACCGCACAGCACTGCCCTGCCCAGCCGTGCTCTGCAGCCCTGGGCTCGGGGCGATGCTGTCTCTGCTTGCTCAGACTTAGAGAGAAGCGGGGAGCCGCCTCGGGGGCTTCGTCCGCTTTGGACAAAAACAAACCCCCAGTAACCCCGTCTGCTCCCCCACCCCTGCTTCCCTCCCCTTCCCTGGAGCTTGGGCCGATCTCTACGTCCCCAGCTCACCCTACCGCCGGTGCGGACATCCTCGGCCGGATTGTCTCGGAACGCCTCGCCCAGAACGATTGCCGCCTTGCGTGCAGAGCTTTGCACGGGGGGCTAGCGCCAGAGCTGGGGCTGCTGCCCCGGGCACGAACGAGGAATGCCCGGGGCACGGGGTGCGGCCCGCCCAGTGCCACATCTTGGCTCCCAGCCCCGGGCTAGGGGCTTCTTGGGCTCGCGGGGCTGATTTACCGCCGGCTCGGGGCGGCTTCTTTCTAACCGGGAGGCGGGAGGCGGGAGGCGGCTCAGGGCCAGGCTGAGGGGAGTGAGTCCCTGGCGGTGTTCTTCTGCACCAGAGCTCCGGGGCTGGGGGGCTGCGGGGCTGCAAGGTGGGTCGGGCTGAAGGCTGGGGCGTGCTCAGTTCGGAGGTTTGCGGGTGCTGCAAATAAGCGGCCAGGTGCCCTAGAACGAATATCACAACTGGAAGTGACCTTCTAACACAGACTCTCCGAGGTGTGTGCCAGCGAATTTATAGCTGACTATCTGAGCTGGGAGGGAGAACCTCCTTAGAACCCAGAACGGAGATCAGAGACCCGGGAGGGACCTTGGAACCGAGACCTGAGAATGTCAAAGCTTGGGAGGGGTCTTAGAACGTCGAACAGAGAATGTCAGAGCTGGGAGGGACCTTAGAACGTAGAACATAGAATGCCAGAGCTGGGCGGGTGGCGGGGATCTTAGAACGCCGAGCTGAGAATGTCAGCTGGGGAGGGACCCTAGAACCCAGAATGCTGGAGGGGCCGTTAGAACCCCAGCGCACAAAGTATGTGAGCTGGGAGGAGCAAACAGCGCGAAAGATGTCAGAATGCAGAGGGGAGAGGGACCTCGGAGGCCGCCGGCCTTGTAAAGTTTACGGATGACCGTGGCATCCCTCATCCACTGCATCTTGACCCAGAGAGGGGGACCCCTCGAGCGAGCCCCCTTGGGTGGAAAGTGGGGGTGTGTGGTGTGTGGTGTGTGTGTGTGTCTGCCACCGTGTGAGTGTGTAGAGAGAATCTTGCGCTTGTTGTTGTTGTTTTTTTTTTTTTCCCAGAGCCCCCCGCCCTCCCCTCCCGTAGTTAGTTCGGAGGGGCTGGACGACCCTCCTCTGCATCCTCCTCCCCCTCCCCTCCCCCTCCTCCCCCAGTGGTGTAGGCGCCTGGTACACAAAAGGGAAGGGGGTGGGAGGGAGAGGAGAGGAGAGAAACTTCTCCACCCTCGGGAGGGAAACTGGGCAAGGTTCGGACGGCCGAGCGGCCGGCTGGCTGCCTGGGCAGCTGGCTTCTCCCCCTGCTCGCCCCCCGCGGGAGGAGGACTGCCCGCCTGCCTCCCTGGCCAGCTGCCTTTACCAACCTTCTCTCTCTCTCTCTCTCTCTCTCCCCCTCTCCCCCACTCTCTCTTCCTCCCTCTCCCTTACGTGTCCGTGTGTCTGTCCGTTCCGTTGCCCAGGGTTGATCGGTGCCTCCCTCCTTACACCCTCTCTCTGGCTCCCTCGCTCCCTCCTTGCTCTGCCGGGAGCCCCGACGAAGAGCAGAGCCCCAGGAGGCGTCGGCTGAGCGCATCCCGGGGAGCGGCGGCGGCCCCCCACGCCCCCTCTCACCATGCCCGTGGGCGCCGCGGCCCCCAAGAACCCGGACCTGGAGTTCGACTCGTTGCAGCCTTGCTTCTACCCGGACGAGGACGACTTCTACGTGGGCGGCCCGGACGCCGCGCCCCCGGGGGAGGACATCTGGAAGAAGTTCGAGCTGCTGCCCACACCGCCTCTCTCCCCGAGCCGGGCCGGGCCCGGCGTCGGGCCCGGCGGGCTGCCTAGCCCGGCGGCTGCCTGGCCCGGGGGCGGCGAGCCCCCCGACTGGGCATCCGAGCTGCTGCTGCTGCCGCCGCCCGAGGCGGAGCCGTGGGGAACTGGGGGGCCGGCCCACGCGGCTTGGGGTGAGGGCAATCTCAGCGCCTTCGTCCTGCGGGACTGCATGTGGAGCGGCTTCTCGGCGCGGGAGAAGCTCGAGCGGGTGGTCACCGAGAAGCTGCAGGCGGGCCCGCGGGGGGCTCCGGCCGAAGGCCCGGCCAAGGCCAGCGCAGCCTCCGCCGCCTCCTCCGCGCCTCCCTCCAGGGCTGCCGTCGCGGCTGCAGTCGAGCTCCCCGCCCCCGGGGCCGCTGACCTGTGCAATCCGGCCTCCGAGTGCGTGGACCCGGCTGTGGTCTTCCCCTTTCCGGTGAACAAGCGCGAGCCCCCAGCCGCTGCAGCTGGATTCGCTGGCACATCTGGGGCGCCCCCGGGAGGGGTCGGGCAGCAGCCCCGCGGCCCCGGGCGCCCCTTCCGCGAGGGAGACACCAGGGCCAACAGCTGCTCTGGGGACGACACCCTGAGCGACTCAGGTAAGGCCGCCCTTCCTCCCCACCCAGAGGCCCCCCTTTTCCCCTGGCAGGTCCGAGGCATTCATTCTTGCCCTTTCGTGTCTACCACGGGCAGGGGCAGGGGCCGGTTTCGGGGGCCAGTTGTAACTATCCGTTATGAAGTGCTTGCCTACGAAGACTTGGGCAGGGGTCTCGGGGTGGAGGGGAGTAGGGATGGTCCGGGGAGCCTTTTTGGCTGCCTTCTATTTACAATTAAACTTGCCGTCTCCCCCCGCCCCAACTCCTGGCCCCTCTGAACGCCTCTTCCAGACCACGACATGGGGAAAGGTGGTGGTGTCGCAGATTCCGTGGGGGAGCTGGGACAGGGACCCAGTGGTAACAGGCATCCTGAGGCCAGAGCACCAAAGGGAGATTCATTAGCATTAAGAGAAATCCCTAGGCTCCGCCCCCGCCCCCCCCCCCCCCGAGGGGAGAGAGGGGAGGGGTCGAAGAGGCAATCTAGGTGAAAGGGGACGCTTGAGAAAAATCCCCCCCACGCCATGCACACACCCCACCCCAGGCAACGAGCCCTGGAGGAAAGGGGCAGATCCTTCGGTTTGGAGCAAGCAACGCCTCATGGCCTTTCCCTGACCAACCAGCTGTTCAGGGCGGTGCCAGCAGGTGGCAGTGTGACGCCCACTCCTTCCAAGGCCCCTTTGATCTGAATTCAGCTCCTGCTCCCACTCTCCCCCTTCAGAAAAAGCAGTCAGTACGAGCCCCTAGAAAACCTGGGGATTCTCTGTGTGGTTATACGTGGAGTCATCCCTGAGGATTTGGTACACGAAGACCTAGCCGTATCCCTCCTACCAGGGTGACCTTGGCCAAGTACTTCCATCAGTTAGTCAGTCAACATTTATTAAGCCACTAAGTACTTACTGGATTGGTCTCCAGTGGCTGGCTTGTAAGACATGGTTGTACCAGATGTCCTCAGAGGCCCCTCTCCAACCTGCCTGGTTATTCCTCTTTCCACCCATAAACACTGATTAAGTGAGTACTTTGTGTCAAGCACGGGGCTCAAGCCCTGGCCATCAAGGTCAGAATTGTCCTTGTCCTTAAAGGAGCTGGTCATATATAGCCCACCAACTGGTATTAATTAAGCATCTATTGGGGGCTGCAGAATGTCAGGCCCTTGGCTCAAGACCTGTGACCATATACAGGTCACTTAGCTTTGAGGGGCTTCAGTTTGGTCATCTATAAAAAGCGGGTTGGCCTTTGGAGACGACTTTCTGATCACAGCTCTGTGTGCTAGAATTACGAGGCCAAAGAGGCAGCCCTTGCCCTCAGGAAGCTTATAGTCTGTTGAGGAAGCCAAGGTGTTCAGAGGTTTACATCCTCTATACACCCCAGTACATAAAGCATGGTTCAGTGACAGCCAGAACATGAGATATTCCAAGTTACCCCTTCCCACAGCTGCCACAAGCTGAGGTCTTCACTGGGCTGAGGTGCCCAGGTCCTTGGTGGTGTACCTTGGTGGGTTGGGCTAGTCCTTCTACACCTGCTCATCTGGGGCTGGGGCTGCCCAGACGGTGATGGCTGGAGAAAGATCCCTGGGGAGAGAGGAAGCCCAGTTTCCTTTCTGTTTAAAAGTTGGGTCCCCATGCCTTGGGCTGGGGACAAAACCAGGTGTCCTGTGCTAGTAACAAAGGGCCTCTTGGGTAGGTGCGGTGCTGTCTGAGCCCTGGAAACCTCGGATCAGCCTTCAGTTTCCAAAAAAAGGCTCCCTGTCCCTTTAATGTCCCTGCCTTGACAGCCTTGGGTGAGGGAAGCATTTCCTCCCAACAGCTGTCTTCTTGGCAGGCGCCCAAAACCCAGGCCTTAAGGGGACCCGCAGACTGGGACAGCACAGTGCTCGCTTCAGAACAAATCCACCAATTGTTCACATCTCCGGTGCCAAAGACCGGGCAGGGTTTCCAGGGGGGGGTGGGGTGTGTGTATGTGTGTGTGTGTGTGTATGTGGTGTGTGTGTGTGTGTGTGTGTGTGTGTGTGTGTGTGTGTGTATATGTGGTGTGTGTGTTTAGGGTCCAGATGATCGTGTGTGTATGTGTGTGGGGGGGTGGTGGTGTGTGTTTAGGGTCCAGATGATTGTGTGTGTGTGTGTGTGTGTGTGTATGTGGTGTGTGTGTGTTTAGGGTCCAGATGATTGTGTGTGTGTGTGTGTGTGTGTGTATGTGGTGTGTGTGTTTAGGGTCCAGATGATTGTGTGTGTGTGTGTGTGTGTGTGTGTGTGTGTATGTATGTGGTGTGTGTGTGTGTGTGCCTGTGCTCGCATGCACGCCCCAGCCCTGTTAACGGCCCTTCATTCTTGCCCCAGTGCCCTTGTTCAGACCCTGGCCAAGGCTTTGCTTCGCTTCTGGTGAGAATTGGTCTCTTGGGCTGTAGCCATTTCTCACATACACCCTCCTGGATTCCCTCCGTCTCTTTTCCAGTTGGATGTGGAGGGTTTTGATACAGTATGTTCCTCATGCTGCTGCTCACATGCATGTCCCCGTAGGACATTAATTATTCCATCCACACAGGCTGTTGTTGGTTTTTGTCTTGTATCCCCAGGGTCCTGCCTTGTGTCTGGTGCATGTAGTAGGAGCCTATTAGATGCTTGTCAGGTGGCATTGAAATGAGCAGACATTTATTGGGCACCAGTGTTCAGAGCTCACTGCTCAGGCTGTCTTCCTTACAATGTTCAGTCCTGAAGCTCACAGTCTGTATCACAGTCTGTACCATCTAGTACACATCTCTCTGATGCTCTATGAGGCACCTATGGTTTTCTAGATTCTTTTGGAGTTCCAGTATTCTGTGACTTGAGAGCCCACGGATGAACCCAGAGCTCATCTTTTATCCACCAGTACACACTCGCTTGCAGACTTTTTGGTAAATAACTTAGGGGTGCAGTGGTTCTGGTTTCCCTGGGAACCTGGACATAGGTGGCACAGGTCTTGATGGTGTCTTCTGGAGCATGGGCTGGACACAGCAAGGGTGTGTCAGGTGGCTTTCTCCAAGTCACTGGGCCAGTCATTGACCAAGCTCGGGTTCAGCCCCGGGAAGTTCATTGCTCTGGTCACTGAGCCACACTGCCTGTATCCAAACCACATTGGAGAACAGTCTGGAACCTTGGGTTCGGCTTCTAGTGGTTCCTTTGGCATGTTTGATACTTGGACGTGTGTGTGTGTGTGTGTGTGTGTGTGTGTGTGTGTGTGTGTATGAATGATGGATCCCTTTCTCCCCGCCCCCCCAGCTCCCCAAGGGTTTATGAAAGTTCCTTCTCAGCTTGTTGTCCCCTTCCCCTCTTGGGCTGTGCCTCCATCGAGCATTCACTGAAGGCATTTTTAACTGCTCACTGGACGAGGCACAGAGAGTAACTCTCTGACTTTGTTTCTAAAAGATGATGAAGATGAGGAAGAGGAAGAGGATGAGGAGGAGATTGATGTGGTGACGGTGGAGAAGCGCCGTGGGTCATCCTCCAACAACCCCAAGGCGGTCACCACGTTCACCATCACCGTTCGGCCCAAGAATGCCGCCTTGGCCGCCACAGCCATCAGAGCCCACCCGGGGGAGCTGATCCTCAAGCGTTGTGCACCCATCCACCAGCAGCACAACTATGCTGCGCCCTCCCCCTATGCTGAGAGCGAGGACCCACCCCCTCTGAAGAAGATGAAGGCCGAGGCTCCACCCCGCCCCGCCAAGAGCGTCCCCCCACCACCCAAGGCCAAGAGCGTGAGCCCCCGGAACTCTGACTCCGAGGACAGCGAACGCCGCCGCAACCACAACATCCTGGAGCGCCAGCGGCGGAACGACCTGAGGTCCAGTTTTATCACCCTCAGGGACCATGTGCCGGAGCTGGTGAAGAACGACAAGGCGGCCAAGGTGGTCATCTTGAAAAAGGCCACCGAGTACGTGCACTCCCTGCAGGCCGAGGAGCACCAGCTCCAGCTGGAGAAGAAGAAGCTGATAGCCCGGCAGGAACAGCTGCTCAAGAAGGTGGAGCACGTGCGGACTTGCTGAGCCAAGGCCTTGCCCGGCTCTTGTTCCCGGCCTCGGACAGCCACTGCCACTTTGCACATTTTTTTTTAATTGTTCAAGAAAAAATGGTGTTTTGACGTTAAGAATGTTGGTTTACTTTCAATACGGTCCTCTCTCCAAGGACCCGATGTGGGTGAGGACGCCTCGAGGGGTCTCGGGGGGCTGGCCAGAGGGGTGAAGATGGACGGGCGCCTGGAGCTGTGCCCCCTCCCTTGAGCGGCGGGCGGTCCTTCCACAGCGGGTCTGGAGCCTCCAGACACAAACTAACTAGCCGGTCCTTCTCTCCTCAATGGTGCTTACACGTTCTGACCCACCACTGGACTGGGGGACTCTTCCTGGTGGTTCCTCGCTAGATCTCTGTAAATAATGATTTCACACTTGCCTTTGTCCATGTCTTGGGTAATGAGAGGCGGCCGCCCTGGCCCGCCGTTTGGAGATTGGAGATTCCTACCTAAGTACTGTGATGCCTCAATGTTTGAGGAGCATGTTTTGTATACAGATATCTTGTTAATCGCTGTTCTATACTGGACTAATTCTTACACTGTCTGTATACTTTAGTATGGCGCGGAGACATGACTACATTTGATACTTATATTTTCGTATGAAAATGAGTTGTGAAGTTTTGAGTAGATATTACTTTATCACTTTTTGGAACTAAGAAGCTTTTGTAAAAAAATTGACTTCCCTAGGCCTTTTCTCCCCGTGCCCTGTTTCTTGCTGTTGGCGTCCTTGTTAATGTTTGGGGCATAGAACTGGGGAAAGGCAAAGTTCTGTGTTTCACTTGTCTTGGAAATGTCTATTTAGTGCTGCATCTTTGAGCACTTTGAAATACCTCATGTCTATGAAAATAAATAGTCATTGAATGATGCCTTCCGAGCTTTGTTCTCCCCGCCGGGTCCCTCAGTCCATTCTGGGGCACTTTCCCAAGTCCGCTGTTGTGAGGGAGATAGCAAATGGCCGAAGGATCCCACATTGGATGACCTGGAGTAACTCCCCAGCTCCCTTAGGGGTCTCAGGGGGAGCTCCCCAGCCAGCCCAGGTGACCTTGGCTCAGTCACTCTCCAGGCATCAGTAAAATCATGAGGTTGGGCGAGATGGGATCTGAGGCCCTGTCTGCATCTGATGCTGGGATCTCACTATTAGACCTCTCCAGCTCTGGAATTCTGGGCTCTCTAACAGTCTATAAACATTCTTTGGTTTGTGCCTCTCCCAGCCCTTAATGGTCAGTGATTGATTGGTGATTTGGGCCTTCAAGCAGGCTTGACCATGTTGGCTGTAGAACACAAGTGTCAGAAGTGGACCGGGCTGTCTTAGGGTAGTGAGCTCCCCAGCAATGGTGGCGGGACCACAGAAGGGACGCATTAAAACAAAGCAATGTTGTTACTCATTCTAGCAGTGGGAATCACGAATATTTCTCAGGGAAATACCTAGGATGATACAGTTTCATCCTAGGTGTATGTCCAAGAAGTCAAGTGGAATCCTTCCTGACTCTTACTGGCCTGCCACCACCTGCATGGCACTGTCTCTGCAATCGCAGGGCCTGGGTTCCAATCCTGCCCCTGCTACTTTTTGCATGGCTCTGGGTAAGTCACCTCATCTCTGGGCCTCTGTTTCTTCCTGAAAACTGAGACAGGCTAAAGCCTTGACCCCTTCTATAGAGCTACTCTGGCTTTTGTCAGTGAATTTTTTCTCCCATCATGGTCCTTTCACCCACCCTGGGAGCCTTTTTCCCTCCTGGGCTTCTAACTTAGGCATCCCTGGAAGCGTGAACCCTGGTTGTTTCTTGGGGTGACTGACTCTAAAGGCCAAGGTGCCTCTGAGGACATTAGTTGGACCCATCAGGGATCCTGGCTGAGCTCCTTCCATTCTGGCTTGTCTGGAGGTCTTTATTCAAGGGGTCCTGCCTGCTTTAGGCCAGGCCCATCTTTGGGGCAGATGGGAGCCCCGGGGGCATTGTCAGTGGGGGTAACCTATAAACCTGAAAACCTGGAAGAAAATCAAGTTTATCCAAAGTACACCTTGCCAGGGGGTGCATATGTGGTTGGGGATCTGGGGCATCCCGGGGAAAGCCCCACCCGTGGGTATATTTTGGTACTAGTTTGCTTTCCCAGTGCTTGCCAAGAATGTTTGCATGGAGTGGGGGAGGGGAGAGGGCAGCAGTTTCTGAGAAGCCTGCCCTTCCCTGATTCCCTTCCCCTCAGTTAAGGAAATAAGCCTGCGAAGTGTCCAGTAGCGCCACATATGGAGTAAATGTGGCTTTGAATTGTTGGAGAACCTGGCCTCAAATCCTAGCCTTGCCAACTTTGCACCTGTGTGACGTTGGGGAAGTCACCCCTTGGCCTCGGTTCCTCATCCGCAAGATGAGAATCTTGGCTCAGATGATTCTAAGGTCCATTTCATCTCAGAATCTCTGGTCTCTCCTATGAGTGGTAGATCTCTAAATGGGGCCTTAAATACACATTTCAGAGAATTCAAACATTCCACAGTTGTCTTACAGACCTGCTATGCCAAGCACTGTCCTAGGCAATGGAGATATGAATAGAAACATCTCCAACTCTTCCATCTTCTCCGACCCCCAGCATCCCACCTCCCAGCTCTGACATTCCAGGATCTCTGGCTTTTCCCAGCTCTGATCATGATTTAAAAGAATAGCTACATTAGGAAGGGCTTTGCTTAGCTGCCCTCCTAAAGGTGACAAGTGAATTTCCTGCTACCATGATGGCTCCTAACAACCTGCTTTCACCTGGTATCTCCTCATGTGAGTGTGGGGAATCCACCCTAAACTCCTTAATAAGGAGAGTCATCCCAAAGGATAATGGGCTGCCTTAGGAGGTGATGGACTTGCCATCTTGGAACGCATCCAACAGAGGCTGAAGGATAACCTGTCTGGTGGGTTCCAATGGTGGTTGGACTGACTGGATATGGCCAAACATCTGGTGGGTTCCAGTGGTGGTTGGACCCACTATATATGGCCACAACGGTTCCTTCCAACTTTCCCATTCTGTGCTTCTGTGAACTCTGAAGGATATGTAGTCATTCATAAACACCAGATCTTATCTGGAGTCAGTAATAACAGCATTCCCATAATGACAAAACTATGTGGGTGCCCTAATTTTGACCAAGCATTTTCTCCTAGAAACCCTGACAGGTGAACAGTGTTGGGTTGTTTGTCTCGGTTTTAGAGAGCAGATTCCCCCTAATAAGCATACCCAAATACCTACTATGGGTAAGGTTGGTGTGCACACCAGAGGAGGTGCTAATTTCCTGTCAGATGAGGGGGTAGGCTGTAATCCCAGCACCCTCAAGGCATGCTGGTGCCCACCGATGGGGCCGATAGAATAAAAAGGCCTCTCACTCCTGGCTGGACAAAAGCTGAATGTCCTGTAGCATGATATGGGAATCTGAGAAGAGATCGGGCAACCATGGGCGGTCAACTATGAAGAGATTTCCTTTACAAGTAAGGTAACTAATGAAGCTCTGTATGACTCATGGACATTCCATTGCCTGGGGAGTCCTAAGAGCAGTCTTAGAATAAAGCTCTCAGAGCCCGCCCAGGGTCCTTAGGTGGTGAGTTTCAGAAGGACCCCTCTAGGCAGCAGAATGCCTGAAGCATTCCGAAGACACTTGGCATTGTGGTAAATTTGGTCCACTGAAAAAGCCCCACAACAAGTCTGTAAAATCTCTGTGAGGCTGAGAAAAGAATCCCAGAAGCATCAGATCTGGAAGAGACCTCAGGAACCACGGAACAAAAGTCTTTGACTACATGTTTGATTAGTGAAGGTACAGTCTCTATTTTTAAAGCCCTCTCAGAAAGGGAAGCTCACTACTTCCTAACAGTGGGAGACAATGACCCTTGGTTTAGAAGGATGTCTTTTTGGGGAAAAATGAGGGTCGCTGTCCTCTGTCAGGGGGAAAATCTGTCTTTGGATCTTGGGAATAGAGAGAGACAATGCCTGCTCCTGGGGATGAAAACTGAGGCATCTAGCCAAAGATACAGATAGAATCGAACTCGACAAACATTTATTGAGGACGAAGAGACCTGTGTTGGGAGTCAGAGGACCTGAGTTAAATCCCAGCTCCTTAATTCATTCCCCTGAGAAGCTATTCCAAACCTTCACTCCCCCTCCTGAAGCCTCCTACAGCCCTTTCACCTACCTTGTTAGCAGAGGACCTCATTTTTTATATTTCTGAGAATACTGATTGGACACTAGCCCTTCCCATCTCGAAACCCTTTAACCTCTCCCTCCCTCCTCTTCCTCAGTCTCTGATCATGAGATGGTTCTCCTTTGCTGAGGTCATTTGCCCTCCAGGTGCCTTTGGTCCCAGTGCCTTCCAAGCTCATCTTGGCCTGATCAGCCAGTCAGACATGCTGTACCTCTACCCCAATGTGGTGATGTCATTTTGGTCTTTGAGAACCAAGGACAACCACCATATCTACCACCTTCACATTTTTTCACATCTTCCCCATCCTGAAAAAAACAAAAAACAAAAACAAAAACCAAACCTTCCACGGACCCTGCGGTTCCCTCTATTTATGGCTTCCTGGCCTCCTTTTCTCAGCCAAACTCCTAGAAAAAAGCTGCCGAGGCTTGATGCCCCCTTCCTCTCCCATCACTCCCCAGTGCTGGACTGTTTAGCTTTCAGCCTCATCACTGGAGTGAAACTGCCCCCTTCAAACGCCAGCGATCTCTAGCTGCCAGTCCCATGGTCTTTTCTAGGTTGTATCCTCTTGGACCTTGTCTAGCCTCTGGCACTGCTGATCAGCCTCTCTGTCTCTTCTCTTGGGTTTTTGTGGCCTGTCTCTCGGGGTTCTCCTTTTATCAGACTGTTCTTCACCTCCTTTGTGGGCTCATCCTCCATATCAGACCCTCTCACTCGGTGTTTCCCAAGGCTCTGTCCTCTACCCTCTTCACCCGCTCAGTGACCTCAACACTCCGCTGGTTTTAATGACCATTTCTATGCAAATGACTCAGATCCATTTATCCAAACTCAGTCTGCCCTGCTTCAGCCAGCTGCCTTCTGGACCACATGATCCGGATATCTTAGACACATCTCCAGTAATCCAGAACGGAACTGTCTTTTCCCTAGGGGACTCCTCTGCCAAACTTCCTCGTTTCTGTCAAGGTTTCCACTCTTCTTCGTCTCCCAGGTTCATCAGCCTGGGTCACTCTGGATTCCTCGCTCCCCTCCTCCCCCATTTGTCCACTTTATTGCCACATCTTGTGTTTCTATCTCTGCAGCATCTCTCTTTGCCTCAGTTTCCTCGTCTGTAATATGAGCTAGAGAAGGAAATCGCCAATCACTCCAGGACCTCTGCCAAGAAAATCCCAAGAAGAGTTGGACAGGACTGAACAAGATCTGATAGCGTCACTGCCTTGCTCAAGAAATGTCCCTGACTCCCAATTGCCTCTAGGTTTAAAGAGAAGCCCCTCCCCCACCTCCAGGCTTTTAAAGCCCTTCACAATGGCCCTAGTTTTTCTTTCCAGTCTTATTTTACCTTCCTCCCCATCCTGAACTCTGCTTGAACTAACCTTGCTGCTTCCGTGTCTCACGCAGTGCTCCATCTCTTACCCCTACACATTTGCACTCGTCATTCCCCTATGCCCTCCATCCCACCCCCACCTCCCACAATGAAGCTCTAATACCACCTTCTAGGGAAGCCTTTCCTGATGTCCACCTGCTATTTCCCTACCTCCTTAGAGCTAGCTTAGATCTATTCTCTCTCTATGTGTGTGTGCGTGTGTGCATTTGTCATCCTTATTAGAGTAGACTCTCCTGGAGAGCTGGGAGCGATCTATTCTCTCTATCCCCAGGTCCCAAAGGCATTGTCTAGCTAGCACATAGTAGGGGCTTGTAAGTTCCTGTTGATGGATTGATTGAATGAGATGAGGGCACAGGGATGTTCCTTCCCATCCTACTCCATCCTTCCTGGCTCAGTCTGCCTTGGAATGGCAGGCCTGGCCATGTCTCCATGGCCCCCCAGCCCTTAGCTCCTGTGGCTAATTGTGTCTCTGAGGCCACAATGGACAAAATTCTCTGGTTGAATGGCTGCTCATTGTGTCTCTTCACCCCTCCCCTGACAGGCTTTCCATTGAAACATTAGCAATGTGTGCTGTGCCTGTGTGTGGGTTGAGTGTATCTGTATATTTTAGGGTGGGCAGTGAGTGGACCTCCAGCTCAGGGGGGACTCTTTCCTTCCCCAGGGAACCTACTTTCAGGGACTGCTGCCAGTGTCCAAAGCCTGGCCTGTGGGCTCTTAGGTCTTCTCCCTCCCCAGTCCAGTTGGCTCAGATCACACCTTAATCTCCTTCTAACCCTTTATCTGACGTTCGTTTCTTCCCACCTCCTTCCCTCTGAGACAATGACAAGATGGCCTGAGTTCGGTTTCTCCATCATTAGCCCTTTCCTGCATTTTATAGGTGGAGGTCAGATTATACCCTGAGTTCTGGTGTCGTGGAGCCCATGCTTCCTTTCTGGGGGCCACTATGACCAGGGGTTCGACTGTTTGCTGAGAGCCAGTACCTGGGAGCTAGAGTCAGGACTGGCTCTTTCTCTGGAGGCTGCCTTCCCTGCTGCCTCTTCCTCTGGTCTGTTGGAAATAGAACTTTGGGATCTAGAAAGGCAGGGGGTGGGGGGGTGGTGGGGGTGGTGGAGGGTGGGGGTGGTTTAAGGGCAGCCCAAAGTTCTAAGTTGGACAACTAGATGGCACAGTGGATAGAGTCCAGGCCCTAGGATCAGGAGAACCTGAGTTCAAATTTGATCTCAGACACTACCTGTGTGACCCTGGGCAAGTCACTTCACCCTGTTTGCCTCAGTTTCCTCCTAAAAGTGAGCCTGAGAAGGAAATAGCAAACCATTCTAGTATCTTTGCCAAGAAAACCCAAATGGAGTCATGGAGAGCTGAACACAACTAATCAACAAAGATAGCAAAAAAAGTTCTAAGTTAGGAAAAAGCCATCTTGGAAAGCAAACTTAAAACTCACACTGCCACTCCTACCAGCTCTGAATTGGTAGTGTTGACCAGAATGTCAGAGCTGGGATTCACCATAGAAAATAGAACAGAGAATGTCAGGGCTGAGAGGACCCTTCAAACAGGGGATATCAGAGCTGGGAAGACTTAGAACAGGGAATGTCAAGGCTGGAAGGGACTAAGGCAGGGAATATCAGGGCCAAGGGGGGCCTTAGAACCTGGAATATTAGGGTGGGGAGGGTCCTTAGAACAGAGAATGTTAAGTCTGGGAAGGGCCTTAGAACAAGGGATGTCAGAGCTAGGAGGGTCCTTAGAACACTGAGCAGAGAAGGTCTGTATTAGTTGTATTTGCATTCCAACTTCTTTCCTCCTCCTAGACTTGAATGCCATGACGTAGGGTCTATGCCTTATTTTTGCCTCCCGGGGGGGGGGAGCACAGTGTCTTCTGGCACTTTCTAATTGCTTAATAAAATGTTTCTTGAGTGAATCTCCTCATTTTACAGTTGAGGAAACTGAGTCTGGGGTGAGGAAGGGCTTGCCCAAGGTCGCAGAGCCAGGATGGAAGTCCAAGTTCTTCCCCCATGGTTTTTTCGATCTTTCTTGGTCATAATTGCCAGGAATAAATGAAATGCTTTCAGTGAATGAGACATTGAAATCCAGAGTGCTGTGTTTAATGGAAAACAGGACCCGGGGCATTTCTCTGGAGCCCCTAAGAGCTCAGCACCTGGGAAAGTGGCTGCCTGGGGTGTGTGAACCAACAACATTGAAGGCTGTGGAGCAGCCCCTTCTTGGGATATTCCTCCCCAAGAAGCCAGGGCTGTGTTTGGTTTGGCTTTCCCCAAGTGCGTAAGCTGTTAAATGAGGCAGCAAATTCTCCATCACCACCAACACTAACAGAATCTTAAACACATTCTCTTTTACCCAGAAATGTGGTTAATAAAAAAGATCATTAAAATACAGACTGGTGGGGCTTGGGGGAGGGGTGCCCCTTGGGCAGGAGAGCACCAGAGGCTTACTCCTTGCTATTGTGCAGCTTCTTTAAAGGGCCTCACCCCCCACCCCAATCCCCAACTTACTCCCCTGACTTCCCCTGCCAACAGCTTCCCCAGATTCCTACATGGTACCGAGTGTTTGTCTGTCTCTCGGTACTTCTAGCAGAAGAATGAAGCCTCTCAGAAGGTGAGAAGGACTTTAGAACAGAGTGACACCATTGAGAGATTACCTAGAACGGAGAACAGAGAATGGCCCAGCTTGGGGGCGGGGTGGGGCTTTAGAACATAGAACAGAGAACATCCAAGCTGAAAGGGCCTCGGACAGGATTGACTCCACTCTCCATATTTGACAGATGAAAAAACAGGCCTAGCAGAGGAAAATCACTACAGTCAGGAGGCCAGTAAGTGCTTAGGTCACCAGCCTCACAAGGAAGGTTTTCATGAGGATTTAGTGTCTTTTGATGTGCGTCATTGCCTGGAGATGTAGGATGTGGATTTGGCTTCTGGCTCTGCCCTTTATTGCACCTGACCACTTGCCTCTCGGGCTTCTATCCCTCAGTGAAAGGAAGGGCCTGGCCTCACTGCCCTCTGGGACCCTCCAGGGGGTAGACCTGGGACCAGAGCCTCAGCTTCTACACTCTCTCATCATTCCCCCACAGAGGTTCCTAACTCACAGATCTGGCCGGTTCACTCCCCAGTTCAATGACTCCAATGCTTCCCTGGTGCCTCTGTTTGGTGCTGAGAACCCTGACAATGTGTAATCTCTCAATTGTAAGTGTCATTTAGCTCTTACAAAGCTCTTACAATATTTTCCTCGGAAGATGACAATACCAGTCTATTGTCTCTAGAGTGCCTGGGTACACTCTCCCCCATCCCACCTCCGTCCCTGAGAGTGAGCTTCAGGAGGGTTTGGCAGAGACACGTACCCGGTGAAGGGTCTATTCCTGCTGGGCTGCCCTTCCATCTACTCTTCTGTGGGGTCCAGCAGGTCCCTTGGGGTCTGTTCCTCGATGGACTCAGCAAGCTCGGGCATGGACTCCCATCACCGGACCTCGTAAAAGCTCAATCTTTTGACCTTTCAAAACTCCAAAGGTTAATCCTTTTCTAATATGCCTTCACGTGAGTTAGGAGAGAAAAGACACAACAGAGACAGAAGCAACAGCAGAACCATATGTTGATGGTTTCATGGAGACCCTGGGTGGGGAGAGGAGGATGCCGACGATGCTTTCTCTATCTCCCCACCAGAGGCTTACAGTTCTTCCGTCCTCACTCGAATGCAGCCAGGCAGAGGGAGGTTTACTCTGGCTCCTCAATGTCCTGTGAACATATACCCAGGTCCAGCTCAGCAGCCAATTGAAAGTCCATTTCTTCAGCCTGTCCTTAGCACAGCAGAGAGTCAGAGAGCCCCCAAGGTCGCTCTGCTTTGAAGGAGAGAGCTCTCCACCCTATTAGCATCACGCACTTCCAGAAGCAGGTTCACCCCGCCTGCCAAAATTACTTGGCATCAGACCCAGCCTCCATGCATGCTCTGAGGGAGATTTTCTGAGCTTTCATGCCAGACCCTTTCAAGAGTGGGCTAAAGCCGTGGTTGGGGTGAGAATTAGAGGCTGTGGGGAGGATTAAAGCTGTCTCACCAACTGCCGTCCTTTGCTTTGATCCTTCCCAGGCGCCATGATTCCAGCCTCAATCCCAGTGTCCGGAGCAGTTCTGGAGGGGACCCTGACCCCCGGCTCCTCTTCCCAGCCCCCATTCTGTCATGGTGGCTAAAGGGTTGGCCCAAAGGGATCTTGAAAGGTAGTGGGTTGTAATACTCGTAACAGTGCTATTTCGAACATTTGCATGGCATCCATGAGTGGCAGGCACCATGCTGAGCGCTTCTGACAAATGGCATCTCATCCTCACAATAACCCTGGGAAGTAGGGGTAGTTACTATGCCCACTTTACAGCTGAAGAAACTCAGGCAGGCAGAGGTTAAATGACTTTTCTGAGGTCATACAGCTAGTAAGTGTCTGAGGCCAGATTTGAGTTCACATCTCCCTGAGTCCAGGCCCGAGATCTGTCTAGGAGGTGTGGCTGTGGACAGAGCCCAGAGCCTTTCCCCCATTGGAGTGCATGCTCCTTGAGGGCAGGGACTTTGCTTTCTGCTTTCCTCAGTTTCCCCTGGGCTAAGCTACAGTCCTTGGTACAGAGTATGTGCTTAATAAGAATCTGTTGGCAGCTTTGGGACAGCACTCCTTGCTAGCAAGTTTTCCCACTATTCAGCCTCAATGGGCCTCTTTGCAGCCTGTACACACATGGCTCCTGGTTCTGCCCTTTGGGCCCAAGTAGAAGGTGAGTCCCTCTTCATGGGGCAGTCCGTCCTTGGCTTCCCCATCTGTAAGATGAGGGAGCTGGGCTTCATGGCTTGTCCAGGACACTGGGAGTGCTCTCCGGGTCTGCCTTAGGCCATCCAGGCCTTGGCAACAGGTGCATCATCAGGCATACTAGCCTCCCTGATGGCTAGAAGGCATGGGCCTTCCAGCTTGGCCCTCAGAGGGGATAAAGATCTATTTGTCTCTGTGGATGTGCCCCCCCCCTTCCAAAATGAATGGGTGTTTAATTGCCTCTGCTCATATCCTGAAAGGAAGCCCTGTTTATGAGGCCCCTAGATTCCACTGGCCATCCCATTGAAGGCCAGATTCTTGTCTGATCTGCTGAGATAAGAAGGATGGGGCCTGCCCAGGGCTATCCCAGCCAGAGGCAATGTGGAGGGTCCTGTGGGCAGGTGGGCCCAGTCCCCTGCTGAGGCCAGCCCAAGAAACCAGCATCGGCCAAGCTGGTGGCCCGAGATGATTGAGATTTGAAGGTCTGACGATCAGTGATGATCACAGATGGAGTCCCTGCCTGAGGTTGGGGGAAAGCCTTTTAGAAATAATAGCGAAGAAGAGTTGGCAAAGGCTATGTGTAGAGCCTGTTAAGGTCGGCAAAGCACTCTACATATGTTATCCCATTTGGGAGCCTTGACATGTTAGGGAAATGAGGGTTATTACTAAGGACAAACACAATAATGGTGGAATTTCAGTCAGGAGGGTCTTTTTGGTACCTCCAAAATCACTCCATCGAGGCAATTGTCTGCTCTTAAGATGTGTAAGTGTACACACACACACACACACACACACACACACACACAGGTGCATGCACGCACATACACCCACATGCACACACATACACGTGCACACACATGTGCATGCATGCACACAATACACCCACGCATACACGTGTGCACACACACACACACACACACACACACACACACACTCACTCACACACCCCTGATTATAGGATCCTAGATGGAGAGCAGAAGTCAAGGCCAACTTTCTCATTTTGCAGGTGAGGAAACAGGCCTTGGGTATCCTGACTCCTTTGAGCCGTCCCCCCTTTCCTTCCATGAGGCATTTGTGTGCAGGGGCAGATACCCCACTGATTCTGGGGAGCTCAAGGGGAATCTGTTGCCTTGCAGAGCCTGTGAAGGAGTTATTCGGGGGCCAGGCATTGGGGTGACACTTTGCATGGGGCTCTCCACCAAACGGTTTCTGGCTTCTAGGGAAACGGTCCCAGACAGAACATGAGGTAGATGAGGGACTTTCCTGACGGGCTTTATTCTGGTTCCTTTCATTCCCCAGTCAGTGAAGCCCAGATTCTCTGCAGGAAGGGTAGGGGCTGAGGCAGGCCTACTGGGGTGGGGGTTGGGGGGGTGTTGGTGTTTCTTAATTCTTCTGTTGAAAACAAAGGAGTCAATTCACTCCCCCAGTAACTTAAGAGGCCTGATCCTCCTCTTGAAAGTCAAAAAATGTTGTCTGGCCATGGGATCTCATTATCTACCTCAAAAGCCACCAAAAAAAAGAAAGAAAAGAAAAAAGTTCCTTTCACATGGGTTCTCACTCCCCTTTCATACATGGCTGAGATGGTGTGGGCAGTTTCCTCTCCATGAATAGGTTTCAGGTTGATTTTCCAGGGAACTGCATCAATCCTGGGGGTTTCAGGACCAGATCATCAGCTAAGGAAGGCAGTATCTATTGAAGGGGGCTGGGAGCAGAGTGCCTTGGCCTTTGTCTTGGGGAGAAAAGAGTTGGCGGGCTGCTTCACAAGGGAACTAAGGTGTCCCTTCACACGTTGTGCTTCAGTTGAACCTACAGCTGTTTCGAGGAAGTACTTGCTATGTCTCCAAAGAAGCAACTAGGATTGAAAACTGGGTGGATTCCAGAAAACATAAATAATGGTGATGTTGACTTCAGTGTTGGTGATGATGATGGTAATGATGGTGATGGGGATGATGATGATGGTGATGGTGAAGATGTGACAATGAAGGTGATGAAGGCAATTCAAATCATCGTGACGATGGTGGTGATGGTGATGGAGAGATTCCATTCTTATAAAACCTGAAGACTCAGAGAACACTCTTCCCAACAGACCTGGGAGATTAGACCCACACTGTGGCAGCACAAAATCCATTCCTTAAGCATCTGCTGTGCTGCAGAGCCCTGTGCCCTTTGTTGGAAGAGATGCAAAGTTCGGGCAAAGGAAGGTCCCTGCCCTCAGGGAGCTCACAATATACATTGAAAGAAATGATTTATCACGGTGGGGAGGAGAGAGAGATTGAGGTTTGCCTTTATGGACGGAAACCCCAAACCAAGGAAGTTGTGGATTGTTGGAAATGTCAAATTGTTTAAATAATAGTAGTAACTAGTGTTTGTACTGTAAGAGGGAAAAACATTTATGAAGCATCTACTGTGTGTCAGGTACTACGCTAAGTACTTTACAAATGTGATCTTGTTTATCCTCATAGCAGTTCTGGGAAATAGGTGCTCTTATTATCCCCGTTTAACAGAGGAGGGAACTGAGGCAAACAGGGTTCAGTGACTTTCCCAGCTGCTACATGTCTGAGGCTAGATTTGAACCCAGGTCTTCCTGAATGCTTTACAGATGAAAGAAGGTAGCTAAGGTGGTCCCTTCTTATTCTGAGTGGGTTCCAGTTTAAGGGGAAAAAAAGACATATATGAAGGTCTCAATAGCTAAGTTAGAGAGTAACTATTCATGCTTATTAGACTCCTTCCTTTATAGCAAGACACGTAAGCTGAGTTCCTTTAAGTGATGACTTCCATATAGTACATTAAAAATAGGAAGTGTGACCAAAAAAGGAACTTAGGACCTCCTATAGATGCCATTTCTGGGGTAGATGTCAAGGAAGGGGTGAGAATGGGGCTGACGGAGCTCATCCAGTTGGCTTGACTGGAACAGAGAGGGAGGGGTTGGAGCTTCCAGAGGTGCAGGTCACTCCTTGCTCAGAAACATTTAGGGCTTTCTTGCTGACTCCTCAGGGGACATTTGAGGCCTGTTCACAGGCTCTGGCTGTAACCTCCTATCCAAACTTTCTCTCTCTACTTCATCATTCTACCCTGCAAACAGTTCTAAGGATTTCTCTCTTGTACCTGGGGACATCCCTGTTGGCCATCCCTCTCACCCACAGTGAACTCTCCCCAGCCCCAGCTTCACTAGTCAAAGTCTTTGCTTTCTCGGCTCAATTCAGCTGCTGCCTCCCCCAGAAGCCTTCCTTGATTTCTTCGTGGACAGAGTCATCTCTCTCTCTTCTTAGATTTTCCTGCAGTACTTTGCTGCCCTCATTCTATGCTATCTTTTTTTTTTCATTCTGGTGTGTATGTGTGAGTGTGTACACCTGCCACTCGTCTGTTCCCTGAAGCCAAGATTGTGACATTTGTCATCTTTGTACCCTCAGTACACATGGCAAGAACCTGCACTTACTGCTTACTGAATTGAATTGAAAGAACCAAATGCTGCAGCCAGGTTTGAAGGGCTGCCCAGTAAGAGTCATAGGTGGGATGCCATAGTCAAGAAGGCTGGTGCCACCTTGGGCAAAAATAAGAGAGATCGACCTGCCAGTCAGAGGAAAGTGATTGTTCCTCTGTGCTCTGCCCTCGCTGGACCACATCCATGGAGTATCATGTTCAGTTTGGGCACCAAGGTTTAGGTAGGGCATTGATAAGCTGGAGAATGTCCAGAGGAGGGCAACCAGGGTGTTGAAGGGTACTGAGTTCCAACCATATCAAGTAATTAACAAGGATTCATCAGCCAGTGACTTTGTGCCATGATGTAGGCTTAGAATTGGGGAGACAAGAATGAAACAAATTCTATTTTCTTAAGTTGAAAAATGGTCAAAGGATATAAATGGGCAATTTTCAGAAGAAGAAATCTAAACCGTCAAAGCTGCATGAAAGAATGCTCCAAATCATGAGCAAATTAAAGCGATTCCTATGTTTGACCGCACAGCTCCCGGAGTGAGAAAGTTGACCAAAGAGGAAAATGATAAAAGTGGGAGGGGCTGTAGGAAAAAAGGAGTATTGATGTACGATAACGTGTGATGGTGGAATTGTGAACTACTAGGCTTTTACTCCAAAGAGATCAGAAGAGCCATCTGTACAAATGCACTCACAGCCCCTTTTTGTGGTGGCGAACACTTAGAAACGAAGGCGGTGTCCATTGCTTGGGGAATGGCCAAACAAATTGTGTTATAGGAAAGGAATGGGATGGTATTGGCCTATAAGAAAGGGTGACAGGGACAATTTAAGAGAAACCAGGAAAGATTTGTACGTACTGATTCAGAATGAAAGGAGAACCAGGAGAACCATTTGTACAATACCATACAGTGTCAAAACAAACGACTTTGAAAGATCTGAGAACTCTGATCAATGCAAAGAGGAATGGGGGTTCCAAAGGACTGCTGATGAAGCAAGCTGCCTGTGCTGACAGATGATAGATAGAGGAAGGGCTCAGAATTCAGATGAGACATTTTGTGGTTATGGCCAATGTGGGCATTTGTTTTGTTGGTGAATTTTTGTTACATGGTCTTTGTTTTCCTTTTCTGATGGGGTGGGAGAAGGTGGATTTTTGTTGATCGAGGACAATTATATAAAAAAAAATAACCTCTACACAGGGTATCTTTTGGATATATTAGAAATTTTTAGACTGACAAAAGACTGGGGGGGGATAATAATGAATGTTAATAGAAAATGATTTAGTTGAACATGGTGGCATTCTTCCAGTATTTGAAGGTGGGTCATATTGAAGAGAATTCACACTTAACTGCTTAGCTCCAGAGATACAAGGAGTAAAGTTTATAGAGTCATCCAGAAGTGAGATGGGCTGCCTTGGGAGGGGGTGGCTTTTCCTCCTTGGAGATCTTCATATAAACACTGCTTCATGCTTTCTCAGGGACCTGATGCTCTCTGTTCTAGGTTCCAAGGTCTTTCCCAGGTCTGACATTCTCTGTTCCGAGGGTCATCCTATTTCTTTTTTGGGGCATGAGGAGAGGGCTCCCATTTCGTCTGCTCTGTTCCATGCTCTGACATGACATTCCGATGTCACACAAAGCGAAGGGAAACTTCAAGGTGGGAGTGGAGACAAAAATCCGGGTCACTTCATGGTGATGGAGAGAGCCCTGGGTTGAGGACTGTGTGCCTGGCTTCGAGTTCCGGTCCTGACCCTAGAGAGGCAAAGAATATTGGCATTTAGTCCAGACAAGACCAGTAGCAACTTGACTGTGCTCGCACGGATCGTTGGTGAGAAGCCAGACTAGAAGCCGGGTTTTATTCCCCGCCCCACCTCCCCACCCCTCCCCCCGCCCGGACCCATGGTTTCTCTTGTGATAAAGTCATGCTCCGCCTCGCGATCCTAAGCCCCCCTCATCTGTAAAATGGGAAGAGGGAGAGATGGGCTATGATCGCTAAGGCATCTTCCAGCATTAATCCCAGACAAACCATTGGCCAGTTATTGAGTAATGGGGCTGGGTTCCCCACTCCCCCAACCCCGCCCCCCTCACCCCCCCCGCCCCCTCCCGCGGCTGGCTGGCTCCTCTCTCCTCCCTGGGGAGGCCTGGGAGGTCCAGGCTGGTGTCCGGGGCAAGGGGGTGGGGGCTGGGTGTGGCGGGCGCCTTTCACCAGCGCCTGACATGCTGGATTGGAGCCTCATTGTTCAGCTTCCCGTCTCCATGGCAACTGGAGCAGCTGCTCGCTTCTGGCCTGTCTCTTGTCTCCGCCCGGCAGCCCCATCCGTCCAGTGTGATCTGCCAGCTAATCACCCTCCTGCTGCCTGCCCATGGTGGCCGCCAGCCTGTGCAAGAGACTGTTTACTAACATCAGCCACATGGCTCCCTCTCCCCCACGCCTCTGCCCAAAATATGTCAGGCCCAGGCGATGCTCAGGCACTGAGCCAGCCTGTCTGCAGCCTGCTGAGGAAGCTGGCGGGCAGGGTGCCTCGGGCGGGCGGAGAGAAGGGCCGTCACTGCTCGTGGGAGCGAGCCTGGATGGGGGCGAAAGTCAGCCAACCTTCCTTCCTCCCTCCCTTCCTTCCCTCCTCCCTCCCCCCTCCCCCTTCCTTCCCTCCTTCCCCTCTCCCTCCCTCCCTTCCTTCCTTCCCTCCCCCCTCCCCCTTCCTTCCCTCCTTCCCTCTCCCTCCCTCCCTTCCTTCCTTCCCTCCTCCCTCCCTCCATCCCTCCGTCCTCCCTTCCTTCCTTCCCTCCTTCCCTCCCTTTCTCCCTCCCTTCCCTCTCTCTTTCCCTCCCTCCCTCCCTCCCTTCCCTTTAACTTTCTTTCTATCTACTATATGCCAAGCACTCTACTCCATCCTGGGGATAAAATGACTACCCCCCCCCCCCACAGCTAGTTCTTGCCCTCAAGTAGTTTATATTCTACTGGGGCAGGGGAGGAAACAACATGTGTACACCAGTGATGGAAATACACAGTGATTTGGAAAGGAGGGACAAGGAGGACGGGAGCAATGGGGCCTGGAAAAGGCCTTATAAGGGAGATGGCTTCTGAGCTGGGTCTTGACAGACGTTAGAGGGATGGGGAGGGCACTCTGGGCATGGGGGACAGCTGGGGCAAAGGCAGAGAGGTGGGAACTGAGCCTAGCAGTAAGCCAGTTTGGCCGAGACTGTGTATTGGGGAGTGATATACAATAAGCCTGAAAAAGCAGAAGGGAGTCACTGGAACTTCTTGAGTGGAGAAGTGGCTGGTCACGGTATAACTGGGGAGTTGACAGGTACCAAGGCAGCCAAGCCATGCCCCCAAAGAATTTTTATTGCAACCTGCTCAGCCAATGGCAGGAGTGCAGGCTGGAACGGTCACCTGGCCAGATGTGTGTGTTAGGAACGTCACTTTGGCACAGAGCGTGGGTGTAGACAGGAGATCCCCAGGGTGGGGGCCTGGGTGGGGCAGGGCCCTTGTGGGTGGCGATGCTGTAAGACAAGATCTAGCCTAAATGGCCTTTGGGGAAGTGAAGGAGAGGGAAATGGCCAGTGAGGGTCCCAAGGGTGTAAACTTTCTAGAAGTGTGCTCTGCTCCGGGAGAGAAGAGACCCCAGCTGAGGACCTGGGCTCCTGGACCAGTTCGGACCTTTACTGCCTGCATGACCTCAGGCACAGAGCTTCATGTTTCTCATTTGTTTCCTGATTGTGAAACCAAGGTGATGGAATGGGTAACCTCTGGGGTCTTTATGAGATGATGAACCTGGGTGAAGGAAGGATCTTCAACAGATGCAGGAATCTTTTGGAGGAGGGGCAGGTTTAGTAGGGAAGAGAATGAGTCTGTTGTGGAAATGTCCAGACATTCATGGGAGATGGCCAGAGGGAGTTTGGTGATTCAGGACTGGAGCTCAGGACAGAGACTTGGGATGGAGAGAGAGATTTGGGAGTCATCAGCAGAAGAATGATAATCAATCTCTTTTATTGATGAGATTGTCAAGAGAGAGAGATGATTGTTAGGAAGTTCCTCCTTATAGTGGCAGTTTTCCCCATTCTTGCTCTCCCTCCTCCAGCGCTCTCCTCTTCTTCACCCATTCCATTCTTTTTTCGAGATCATCCAAACACAACAGACTCATACCCAGGCCCTCTGCCCAATTATATTTCCTCTCTGGCCCCTAGTGATGATAGAGCTCTGAGGGGCTGCATCTCCCCACATGGGAATATACACAGCTTAGCCTTGTTTAGTTCCTTATGATTTCTCATTCACATTTACCTTTTCATCTTTCTCTTGACTCCATTGTAATTTTCTACTCAGCTCGGATCTTTTCATCAGAAATGCTGGAAGTCCTCTAGTTAAAGATTCATTTCCCCCCCTGTCATGTTACACTCAGTTTTGTTGGGTCGATTTTTCTTCGGTTTAGGTCTGTGCTTTTTTGTCTTCTGAAGTGTTATATTCCAACCTCTCTGCTTCTTTAGGGGGTTTGCCAAATCTTGTGTGATTCTGATTATGGCTCCTCAGTACTTGAATTCTTTCTTTCTGGCTGTTTGCATTATTTTTTCCTATTTGGCTATGATATTCCTGGGAGTTTTCATGCTGGGATTTCTTTCAGGAGGTAACTTTTAATTTCTACTTTTGCCTTCTGGTCCTAAGATATTTGGACACATTTTTTTTGATGATTTCTTGAAATATGATGTCTAGGTTCTTTTTTGGCTCATAGCTTTCAAGAAGTCCATTGATTCTTAAATGATCTCTCCTCAATCTGTTTTCCAGGTCAGTTTTTTTTTCCTATGAGATATTTCATATTTTCTTCTATTTTTCAGGCTACTGACTTTGTTTTATTATTTCCTGATGTCTTATGGAGTTGTTAGCTTCCATTAGGTGAATTCTAATTTTCAAGGATTATTTTCTTCAGTAAGCTTTTGCACCTCTTTTAAAAAGCCATTAATTCTCTTTTTCTTTCTTTCTTTCCTAGCCCTTGCTTCTTTTCCCTCTACTGCTTTCATTTGGATTTTAAAATAATTTCTTAGTGCCTTCATTAACACTTGCTATAACTCTTCTGGGAATTCTTGCTGGACTTGTGTCCCAGCTACATTTTTCTTTGAGGCCTTTATAACAATTACTCTGCAACTGAGTGGAACATACAGGGAATGGGGAGAGGATTGAGGCAGACAGATAATTAGGAAGCTGTTGCAATTGTTCTGTCTGAGTGAGGTCCTGAATGAGGGTGGTGACTCTGTGGATGGAGGGAAGGGGATATGCTGGAGAGAGAGTGTGAAGATGGTGATGACAAGCTTTGACAATGGATTACGCATTTGGGGTGAGTGTAAGGCATTAAGGATGACTCCTAGGTTGCCAGTCTGGGTGACTGGAAGGAGAGTGGTGCCCTTGACAGTAACAAGGAAGTTCACAAGAGCAAAGGGTTTTTGGAAAGGGTAATGAGTTCAGTTTTGGACATGTTGGGTTTGAGACACCTGTGAGAGAGGACAAGATGTCCAAATGTAAGTAAGTGATGGCAGACTGAATTCTGGAGAGAGGTTAGGACTGGATAGATAGTTTTGAGAATCATCAGTATAGATGATAATTAAATCTATGGAAGATGATGAGGTCACCAAGGGAAGTGGTGTAGGTGGAGAAGAGGAGAGGGCCAGGACAGAGTCTTGAGGGATACCTGTGGTTAGAGGGTGTGATCTGCAGGAGGCTCCAGCAAAGGAGACCGAAAAGGAGGGGTCTGAGAGGGAGGAGGAGAATAGAGGAGGGAGGGTCCTGAAAACGTAGAGAGAATAGAGCATCAAGGAATGATCAAGGCTGCAGAGACGGCAAGGAAAATGAAGATTGAGGAAAGGCCATTGGATTTGGCAATTTAGGAGACCGTGAATAACTTTATAAAGAGCACGAAGAGATCAGAAGTGAGGCTGCAATGGGGTCTGGAAGACGGTGAGAGGAGGGGAAGTTGAGGCACCCAGCGCAGATGGATTTCACAGGTTAGCCAAGGAGAGCACAGACGTAGGTCCAGTGGTTAGGGAGGATGTGCCCTGCCTCCAAGTCCAGTAAGCTCCCCCTTTGATGACTCACAGTCATCAACAGTGGAGGGACCAAGTAGGTAAACTAGGCTTCCTAGTCCTTGGCTTCTCTGCCTCAGGGTAGCAGTGAGGACGGAGCTTGGTGCATCTCATCCTCACTTGTCCTTCCACTTACTGGCTGTGTGACCTTGGGCAAGGCACTCCCCTTCACCCTCTGTCAAATTCGAGGGTTGTGTTTCATGAGACCCCAGGCTGATCTGCCCCTGCTCAGCTTCAGGAAGAGAGGACACCCTGGCCTCTGGAGAGCTTCCCGAGCAAGTCCCATTACCTCACATAGAGCGAACCCTTCACGGTCTGCTCCCAAATTACCTTCAGAGCCAGCAAGGCCTGGGTTCAAGGCTTGTTTCTGGTACATGGCAGCTAGGTGGTACAGCGGATAGAGTGCTGGGCCTGGAGTCAAGAAGACCTGAGTTCACATTCAGCCTCTGGCACTTCTGGAAAATGGGGATATACCTGTTTCATAGCGTGGCAGAGGAGCAAAAGTGGTAATGGCTGTAAAACGCTTTGTAGCTAGTTTCTCTCAAGCCTCAACGCAACCCCATCTCCTCCAAGAGGCTCTCCCTGATTGTTTCCTCCACAATCCCAGATCATCTTGAGTCTGTTTTATACAATCCTTAATTCCAGCCTGAAGCATTTCCATGTGACTCCCCTTGTCAGTGCAGAGCCTAGGGTGGCCTTTGTCTGTATTTTGTCCATGTTCCCCCCTCTGC